>NC_082711.1:172150393-172450393 GCF_030144855.1 Hypanus sabinus
AGCTCCTCTGACTTACTGCTTCCTGCATCGTTATAGCAACACCCTACACAACCCCAAGAAATGGTACAGCACGGTCTGGCTGGGCAAGTTACAGCCTTCTGGAGCTTTGAGTACTCACTTTCTGTGACTGTATCAGAACTGCTGCAATATTTCTTCAGCTCTTCTCTCTCCCTGTTGTTCACTGGACATGCTGAGACAGAGAGTCTCCACATTTCTGCATTACACGACTTTTACTTCCCTCTGTGCACGTCCTCCATTATCTATTCATCTGTCAGTCTGTCTATCCATCTGTCTATCTCTCTATCAATCTATCTATTTACCTATCTGTCTGTCCGTCGATATATGCATTTATCTGTCTGTCTATCTGTATAGTTATTCACCTGTCTATCCATCTGTCTATCTACTCTTTGTCTCCTTTTCACTCAATCTCCCTCTCTAACTCTATATCTCTCTCACTATTTCACTCAAATTCCCTCACAACATCTTCACCAGCTCATCCCTTTGACAACCCTGGTCTCACCCTATCAAACACACTCTTCACCCGATCAAACACACTCTTCACCCGATCAAACACACTCTTCACCCTATCAAACACACTCTTCACCCGATCAAACACACTCTTCACCCGATCAAACACACTCTTCACCCGATCAAACACACTCTTCACCCGATCAAACACACTCTTCACCCGATCAAACACACTCTTCACCCGATCAAACACACTCTTCACCCGATCAAACACACTCTTCACCCTATCAAACACACTCTTCACCCGATCAAACACACTCTTCACCCGATCAAACACACTCTTCACCCGATCAAACACACTCTTCACCCGATCGATCACACTCTTCACCCGATCAAACTCACTCTTCACCCCCGATCAAACTCACTCTTCACCCTATAAAACACACTTCACCCTATCAAACTCACTCTTTACTTGATCACACTCTTCACCCTATCAAACACACTCTTCACCCGATCAAACACACACTTCACCCGATCAAACACACTCTTCACCCGATCAAACACACTCTTCACCCGATCAAACACACTCTTCACCCGATCAAACACACTCTTCACCCGATCAAACACACTCTTCACCCGATCAAACACACTCTTCACCCGATCAAACACACACTTCACCCGATCAAACACACTCTTCACCCTATCAAACACACTCTACACTCTAACAAACACACTCTTCACCCTATCAAACTCACTCTTCACCTGATCAAATACACTCTTCACCCTATCAAACACATTCTTCACCCTATCAAACACATTCTTCACCCTATCAAACACACTCTTCACTCTAACAAACACACTCTTCACTCTATCCATTTCCTCTCTCAACCTTCTCCATGACTTAAAATTGCTTTTCGCTTTGCCCAGTTTTCTCCACCCAGAAACATTAAGTCTGCTTCTCTCTCCACAGAAGCTGACCGACTTGTTGAGTGTTTCGGACACTTTCTGATTTAAAGTCATAGAGCACTACAGCATGGGAACAGGACCTCTGGCCCATCTAGTCCATGCCAAACTGCCTAGTCCCATCAACCTGCACCTGGACCATAACCCTCCACAGCTCTCCCATCCATGTACGTATCAAAACTTCTCTTAATTGTTCCAACTGAACCGGCATCCATCACTTTAACCACATTGCTGTGGCTTTGGAGTCTCATACATCTGAGACTTTATTAAGGACGGGTGGTAGTGACTCAGACGAGATACAATAACAATCTGATGTTTCCTGCCTGGCTGTTTCTCCTTAAGATCATTCCCCCTTACAGACCCACTAGGGCAGAGGTGGAGGCCTCTTGGCCATTTGAGCTGTGTTGGCTTACTCTAAGCAGCCCTGTTCTGCAACTCTTGTCCCGGAGGATGGTTTCCGACTTGTAATTAATCATTTGCCCTTGAAAACGCACAGTCTAATTAACCCTCCCCTGATTTTGACCATCCAGTTTCCTGTTAGCTTTCTAGGATCAAAGGACCACCCTCTGTTGAATCCCTCACTGTCAGTCTGTGTGGAGAGTTTCTGGAGAGGCTGAATTACCTCCCCAGGTGTGGAGATACAACCTCCTCCATCTGATGTAGACAAACAGCACGATGATCTGGCAGTATTGGGCAATGAGGTTGGCGCAAGCTGACCCCCTGTAATGAAAGGAGTGAACGCATTAGTCACAGAGTCACCCGTCGGCCTACCGTGTCCACGCTGACCGTCAGGCACAGGGAGGCACTCCCCACGTTACAGAAATGTACCTTCACCGAGTTCACAGGTCAGGTCAGGTCAGTGCCCGAAAAATGGGGTCAGGATTGAAATCATGGAATTAATGAGGGAAAGAAAAGAAAGAAAGAAGGAAGGAGAAACCAAGGTAGCACATACAAGGTAAATGGTAGGACACTGAGGAGTGCAGTAGAACAGAGAGATCTGGAAATACAGATACACAATTCCCTAAAAGTGGCATCACAGGTAGATAGGGTAGTAAAGAGAGCTTTTGGTACATTGGCCTTTATAAATCAAAGTATAAGAGTTGGAATGTTATGGTGAGGTTCTATAAGACATTGGTGAGACCGAATTTGGAGTATTGTGTGCAGTTTTAGTCACCTAATTACAGGAAGGATATTAATAAGGTTGAAAGAGTGCAGAGAAAGTTTACAAGGATGTTGCCGGGACTTGAGAAACTGAGTTACAGAGAAAAGTTGAATAGGTTAGGACTTTATTTCCTGGAATGTAGAAGAATGAGGGGAGATTTGATAGAGGTGTATAAAATTATGATGGGTATAGATAGAGTGAATGTAAGCAGGCTTTTTCCACTGAGGCTAGGGGAGAAAAAAACCAGAGGGCATGGGTTAAGGGTGAAGGGGGAAAAGTTTAAAGGGAACATTGGGGGGGCTTCTTCACACAGAGAGTGATGGGAGTGTGGAATGAGCTGCCAGATGAAGTGGTAAATGCGGGCTCACTTTAAAATTTAAGAAAAACTTGGACAGGTACATGGATGAGAGGTGTATGGAGGGATATGGTCCAGGTGCAGGTCAGTGGGACTAGGCAGAAAAATGGTTCAGCACAGCCAAGAAGGTTCTATGGAAGAAGGAAAGGAACAAAGGAGGAAAGAAAGAATGAAAGAAATTAAATAAATACCACAAGAAACCGCAGAGAGAGGTGTGAACACAGCTTAGTGCATCACAGAAACCATCTCCCCTCTATGGGCTCTGTCTACACTTCTCACTGCCTTGGGAAAGCAGCCAACATAATCAAAGATCCCACCCAACCTGGACATTCCCTCTCCCATCAGGTCGACGATACACGAACCTGAAAGCACGTACTACCAGGCTCAAGGACAGCTTCTACCCGGCTGTTACAGAATATTGAACAACCCCCTGGTACGATAAGATGGACTCTTCACCTCTCAATCTATCTCATTGTGACCTTGCAGCTTAGTGTCTGCCCACACTGCAATTCCTTTGTAATTGTATCACCTTATTCTGCATTTTGTTAATATTTTACCTGGTACTACCTCCATGCACTGTTAGGATGAATTGATCTGTGTAAACGGTATTCACGGCCAGTTCCTCACTGTACCTCAGTACAGGTGACACCAATTTACCAGCTTACCAAATTACCATCACTTCAGCCCAGCCGCCCACTGCTTTTGGCCTTTCTGGAGCCGAGCACCATCGCTAAAAATGACACCTTGCTATCCCTGCAGCATCACTGTAGAGTGGAAGCTCCGGGATAGGTGGGAGAGCACCAGTTGTGGGCCTCTGATCCGATGATCTGCTGTAAGTGTCTGTGCCTCAGGAACGGACATGGGGATGAGATCAGCTGGTGTCTATTGAGTGAGTTTCAAATTGCTACCAGTTCTAACTCTTCAACACCCACATCTTGATACAGATTTAAGTTCTTCTTCAAAGTAACTTTTTAATAACCAATGAAGTGATTGCTCAGAATTATTTAGTGCCAAGCAACAGGGTCAAAGTTTACATGAATGATCAATATGAAGACTAGCCAACTCACAGAGAGAACTACGCAGGGCTTAAAAATATCAATGCATCTTAACATTTGTAGGAATGGACTGTTCATTGTTTAGAAACAAATTTATTGGAAACAAGGGAACATAGATTGATCGATTGACAGTCAAGGTTATCCAGTCAGCTTTCCAAGACTCGTTTAGGTTTAGGAAGGCAATGACTTCACTAAGATGGGCATAAGGGGCAACCAATGGAGAGAAGCAGGGAGGGCTTCATCAGAGCAGATATGGGAGGCAACCAATAGAAAGAACAGCAGCAAGACTCCTTCATGATTGATGTGTCAGTCAGCCAACAGGATTAGTGAGGAGGATGAGCATTTGGAGAGGGGAGGGTGCACTTGTTATTTTACCTCAGACCTTAGATGGAGACAATATACTTGATGCCAAAGCTCATGTTGTAAAGGATAGAGTGCCGACTTCAGTAAAGGACTTCCTAGCACAGAATTCAGAACAGCTTTGGAAGTAGATCATTTGCCATTTTGGGCAGGAATGAAGGAGGTCAGATGGGCCAAGGTATTCACTCATAAAATCACAAGGAGGTTTGGTTTGTCACCAAACACTCTAACAAACTTCTATAGATGTACTGTTGAAAGTGTCCTGACTGGTTGTGTCAGGGTCTAGTACAGAAGATCAAATGCACAGGAACATACAAAGCTGCAGATAATGGTGGACTCAGCCCAGTGCATCACGGACACATCTCTCCCGCCCGCCAGTAGTATGTATAAGAAGCACTGCCTCACAGAGGCATCATCGTCAAAGATCTATCTTCAGGCAGAGGGAAAGGGGTGCCTGTTACGCCACTGGGGTTTAAGGCAGCAATGAAGGTCCCCCATCTCCGTCCGTCTTTGGCCATGAAAACCAACTTTGGTCTTGGTCCTGGCGGTGTTCAGGGCTTCCTTCATCGTGCCAGTAGCTTCCTCTCGGTTTTCACTACTGTCAGTCAGGTGAGTCCCGGGTGGAGACTCAGGAATACCGTCACACTCAGATATAGAAGGATTCTTCATTGCTGTTCCTGTAACAATTTTTACTTTACCAGTCAGAGTTGTTAGTCCCAAAATTGTTACCAGTCAGAGTTGCTAACCCCTTGACCTGTTTGGTATGGGTGACCTGCAATCCCACATTACCATGTTGAAAAACAGCTACTTCCCTTCAGCCATATGGTTCTCGAAGCAATCTGCACAACCCTAATCACTGCATCCGTATAACCCTATGACTATTCTGATCGCCGCACTAAAATGAATTATGAACCTTTTGTATTGCTGTAAAAATTGCGTAGTTTATGTTTTTCTTGTGAATGTTGTGCATCTGAGGTTATATGCCTTTGATGCTGCTGCAGGAAGGTTTTTCATTGTACCTGTGCATACATGATAGTTCATCACGGGTAAAGCCCTCCCCACCTCAGTAAATCAGATAATAAACTCGTCTTTGACTGGCATCATGGCCAATACTCACAGCACGCCCAGTTTCAGTACCATCAGGAAGATGTAGTTCATTATCACGCTGAGGATGTTGGCCACCAGCCCAGTGAGTATCTGGGGCATAATGATTCCCTGGAGAGGGAGCAGAGAAACACATTCCCATCAGAGACCAGCACATCCAGCCGTGACCAGCCCATCAGAGACCAGCACATCCAGCCGTGACCAGCCCATCAGAGACCAGCACATCCAGCCGTGACCAGCCCATCAGAGACCAGCACATCCAGCAGCCCTTTCAGTGCCTCAGGCTTGCAGTTCAGGCCTCCCCTCTGTGGCCCACATCCTCCTAAGACTACCAATCCGCTCTGCCCCCACCTCCCCACTTCCCTTCTCCAGTCTAGACCCGTCATCCCCCCTATCCAGTCTAGATCCCCTAATCCCAGGCAGCGTTTCAACCTGAAACGTTGACAACCCCTTTCCATCCCACCAACCCCTCCACAGACGCTGCTCGACCTGGGTGAGTTTCGCTGGCAGGCCGTTTGTTATTCAAGGCCTCCTTGCTAGCTATCCTTAGCCAGCTGTGTTGCACAGTCCACACTGAACACCTTATTCTGAGCCCTGTCCTGGGAAGTTGCTACCGGATGGACAGAGTGGAGGATTCAGCACTTTGAAGCCTCCTTGAAGGAATTCAACACCCCCCAGTGACTCCCAAGAACATCTAGCCCATGACAACTCAGTTTGCAGTACCTGAGAACCTCAATCCATGTATCAGATCCCACAAAAGTTCCGTCTACACTTGGTAAAGGTGCCAGCATAATCTAAGACCCCTTCTCTGTTCTCCCCTCTCCCATCAGGCAGGAAATACTAAAGACTGAAAGCACTTACAACCACCCTCACAGACAGCTTTGTTAATAGATAATAATCTATTGTTAATACAGTGAAACGCTTGTCTTGCACACTCTTCATACAGATCAGATCACTGCACAGAGCACTGAGACAGAATAAGGTAAAACAATAAAATATAGGTTGTGAGGCCAAACTAAACAGGAAGCCCATTCAACAGTCTGATAACTCAACCTTATTGTGATCTTGCATCTTACTGTCTATCTGCACTGCCCTTTCTCTGTAGCTGTTACATGTTATTCTGCATTCTTCTTTTGATCTTATTTGACAAGATACGGGGCAGAATATGCATTTCCTGCCCTTTGAGCCATGCCGCCAATCAGCCCCCAATTTAACCCTAGCCTTATCATGGGACAATTTACAATGACCAATTTGGACACGTGCCCAGAGGACACAGAAGGAGAATTAGGCCATTTAGCCCATCGAGTGTGCTCCACCATTTGATCATGGCTGATTTATTATCCCTCTTAATCCCATTCTTCTTCCTTCTTCCATAACCTTTGATGCCCTTACTAATCAAGAACCTATCAACCTCTGCTTTAAATAAACCCAATAGCTTGGCCTCTGCAGCCGTCTGTGGCAACAAATTCACCTCCCTCTGGCTAAAGAAATTCCTAATCTCTGATCTATTGGCATTGTAAGGCCACACCTCCTGTTCCTAGACTTGCCCGCTACAAGAAACATTTCACTGCATCCACTCTATCTAGGCCTCTCAGACCCAGAACATCCCCACAGTTTAAAAGCAGCGTCGTTAGGCATACCTGGTTCTGGAGATAGCGGACCTGGATCTGATACAGGAATACAGCCTGCACAACAGGGACACAGTAGTCAAAGCTCAGGGCAGGTAAACATTCCATCCCCCAGGCACACATCGAAAACGGCAGCAACAGCAACACTCCAACAATCTGTTGTCCAACCATTGGGAAATCTCACTGCCTCTGTATCCAATTTGCCGGTGACGCTGAGTAGCGTAAGTGGCAAAGGGGACACAGAGAGGCTTTAGGGGATTTTAGACAGGAAGGCATGTGAAATATTAACAACACACACAAAATGCTGGAGGAACACAGTAGGCCAGGCAGCGTCTATGGAAAAGGTACAATCGATGTTTCAGGCCGAGACCCTTCAGCACATCGTGAAGTATTGTCAGGTGTTGGTGTCCACTGAGACTTGTCCTTATACATGAATTACTAAGATTTAATGTAAGGATACAGCAGGCGATCAGGGAGGTAAGTGCTAATGCCAAGGACAGTATACTTCCTCTACCAAAGAACGCTGGTAAGGGACTGCTGTAGTTTGTAGGAAAAGACTCGCTTTATGTTCCAGAGGTTAATCCTCTCGCTGCCATGGTTCACGTTTCAGATTTATTTACTTATTGAGGTACAGTGTGGAACAGGCCATTCCACCCTTCGAGCCACGCTGTCTAGCAATCCCCCAATTTAATCCTAGCCTGACCATAGAAGAATTTACAATGACCAGTTAACCTACCAACCAGTATGTCTTTGAACTGCGCGGTCACAGAGAGAACATACTAACTCCTTACAGGCTGTTGGGGGAATTGAACCTGGGTTGTCTGTACTGTTAAGTATTGTGCTCACCATTACACCACCATTTCGCCCCAGATTTATTTATCACACGTACATTGAAACACACTCTGAAATGTGTCATCTGCATTAACAATGAATAATTCTGTAACTCTGCAACTCACAGACATCAGCCCTCCAACCTCCCCTCCTTGGCCTCAGTCTCTCAGATTTCGGGCCTCCAACCTCCCCTCCTTGGCCACAGAGACATCAAGCCTTCAACCTCCCCTCCTTGGCCACAGAGACATCAAGCCTTCAACCTCCCCTCCTTGGCCACAGAGGCATCAAGCCTTCAACCTCCCCTCCTTGGCCACAGAGGCATCAAGCCTTCAACCTCCCCTCCTTGGCCTCAGTCTCTCAGACGTCTGCTCTTCAACCTCCCCTCCTTGGCCACAGAGACATCAAGCCTTCAACCTCCCCTCCTTGGCCACAGAGACATCAAGCCTTCAACCTCCCCTCCTTGGCCACAGAGGCATCAAGCCTTCAACCTCCTCTCCTTGGCCTCAGTCTCTCAGACCACAGGCCTTCAACCTCCCCTCCTTGGCCTCAGTCTCTCAGACGTCTGCTCTTCAACCTCCCCTCCTTGGCCACAGAGACATCAAGCCTTCAACCTCCCCTCCTTGGCCACAGAGACATCAAGCCTTCAACCTCCCCTCCTTGGCCACAGAGGCATCAAGCCTTCAACCTCCTCTCCTTGGCCTCAGTCTCTCAGACCACAGGCCTTCAACCTCCCCTCCTTGGCCTCAGTCTCTCAGACGTCTGCTCTTCAACCTCCCCTCCTTGGCCTCAGTCTCTCAGACGTCTGCTCTTCAACCTCCCCTCCTTGGCTTCAGCCTCTCAGATTTCGGGCCTCCAACCTCCCCTCCTTGGCCACAGAGACATCAAGCCTTCAACCTCCCCTCCTTGGCCACAGAGACATCAAGCCTTCAACCTCCCCTCCTTGGCCTCAGTCTCTCAGACGTCTGCTCTTCAACCTCCTCTCCTTGGCCTCAGTCTCTCAGACGTCGGCTCTTCAACCTCCTCTCCTTGGCCTCAGTCTCTCAGACCACAGGCCTTCAACCTCCTCTCCTTGGCCTCAGTCTCTCAGACCACAGGCCTTCAACCTCCCCTCCTTGGCCTCAGTCTCTCAGACGTCTGCTCTTCAACCTCCTCTCCTTGGCCTCAGTCTCTCAGACCACAGGCCTTCAACCTCCCCTCCTTGGCCTCAGTCTCTCAGACGTCGGCTCTTCAACCTCCTCTCCTTGGCCTCAGTCTCTCAGACCACAGGCCTTCAACCTCCCCTCCTTGGCCTCAGTCTCTCAGACGTCTGTTCTTCAACCTCCTCTCCTTAGTCTCTCAGACCACAGGCCTTCAACCTCCCCTCCTTGGCCTCAGCCTCTCAGATTTCGGGCCTCCAACCTCCCCTCCTTGGCCACAGAGACATCAAGCTTCCAACCTCCCCTCCTTAGTCTCAGACTCACAGACATTGAGCCTTCAACCTCCCCTCCTTGGTTTTAGTGTCACAGAATCAGGCCTCCGACCTCCAGTCCCGGGTTGGACTCGCAGACTCAACCGTCGGGCTTCTACCTCCAGACTCCTGAATTCAGTTTAGGCTTTGATCTGTTTTTTATTCTTTCACTAATCTCCAGAATCACTCAGTGTTCCCCATCCATCCCTAATACCCAGGCTGGGCAGGCAACAAGTCTAGTGTTGGGGGTAGCATAGTGGTTAGCACAATGCTTTACCGTACCAGCGACCCGGGTTCAATTCCCGCTGCGGTTCAGAAGGAGTTTGTACATTCTCCCCGTGACCACGTTGGTTGCCTCTGAGTGCTCCAGTTTCCTCCCACAGTCCAAAGATGTGCCGGTTGGTAGGTTAATTGGTTATTGTACATTGATTGGGCTTGGATTAAGTTGGAGGTCGCTGTGCGGCACAGCTCAGAGGCCGGAAGGGTCTTGTCTGCCCTGCATCTCAATAAATAACTAAGTAAACCTGGAGACACATGTGGGGTAGACTGTGTACGGTCAGCAGAAGGAGTTTGGTGAACCAGCTGGGTTTTGAGCAGACTTACAGACTCTTAACCTCCACAATCAAATCTGCTTCCACCACTCCCATCAGCAGCCTGTTCCGGGCACCCACCACTCACTGTGTCCCCCCACACATCCCTTTAAAACCTCCTTCCTCCATTTCACTTTCAATTCATGTCCTCCAGCACCTGATATTTCTACCGAGGATAAAGACTCTGTCTACCCTAGCTACAACATTGAATGATACAGCACAGGAACAGGTCATTCAGCCCACAATACTGTGCTGCACAAATTAACATGATGCCTTATTCCAGTAATCACTTCTCCCTTTACATACCCTTTGGTTCTCTGCATGTCCAGGTACCTTTCTAACAGCCATTTAAACACTGTTGACCTGCCTCAACCAGCACCACAGACAGCACATTCCAGGCATCCACCTCTCTCTATGTAAAAAAAATTATGCCTCACACCTCCTTTGAGCTAATAAACACAAGAGATTCTGCTGTAAATCTTGAACACACACACAAAATGATGGAGGAACTCAGCAGGCCAAGCAGCTTCTATTGATGGGAATAAACAGTCGACGTTTTGGGTTGAGATCCTTCAGCAAAGTTTGAAGTAAGTTTATTATTAAAGTGTGTACTGTATATGTTACCATATATACAATCCTGAGATTCATTTTCCTTTTCAGTCCTGATGAAGTATCTTGGCCTGAAACGTTTAGATGCTGCCTGACCTGCAGAGTTCTTCAAGAACTTTGTGTGTGTCTCCCTTGAACTATTCCCCTCTCACTTTAAACTCAGCCTCTATGCCTCTCATAATGTTTATAAATTTCTGTCAGCTCTTCTCTCAGGCTCTGACACTCCTGAGAGAACAACACAAGTGTGTCTAACCTCTCCTTATATCACCTGCCCTCTAATCCTTGGTGAACCTCTTCTGCACCCTCTCCAAAGTTTCCACATCCTTACTGTCATTTCTGGAAAACCAGAAATGCACACAATAAGACAAGCAAGATAATTCATCCAGGAGGTCAACGAATAGAAATATTGTTCCTGTTTTCTCTCCGCAGAAGCTGCCTGACCTTCCGGGTGCTCCCAGCGTTTTGTGTTTGTATTTCAGACTGCCAACATCTGCAGACTTTTCCTTCCAGAGAATTCCTGACAAGAGTGTAGCGTTAACCCCATAACGTAGGGATGAACAGAACAAATACTCACAGGGAGAGCAGGGATAAATATCTTCACATAAAGCTGGCATAACCTAGAAGAGAACATTGTGCATCAATGTAGGTGCCCATGCTATCCTGGTCACTGAGAATATTCCCTTGCAATGGTGCATCTGCACACGGGAACCCCCCACCGCCAGGTTCCCCTCCAAGCCTGACTTGGAAATCAACCTCCCATTCTTTGCAAAATTATAAAACATTAAGTATAGAACACTACAGCATAGTACAGGCCCTTTAGCCCAAGGTGTACCAACATTATAACCTACTCTAAGATCAATCTAACCCTTCCCTCCTACATAGTCCTCCATTTCTCTAACATCCATGTGCCTTTCTAACAGCTTTTTAAATGTATCTGCCTCTACCACCTCTCTTGGCAGGACATTTGACACACTCACCACACTTCTTTCCTCCAATCACTTTAAAAATGTGCCCCCTCCTATTGGCCATTTCCACCCTGGGAGAAGTCTCTGACTATCTACTCTGCCTATGCCTCTTATCATCTCTATTAATTCACTTCTCATCCTCCTTCGCTCCAGAAAAAGCCCCAGCTCGCTCAACCTTTCCTTATGACACGCTCTCTAATCCAGGCAGCATCCTGGTAAATCTACTCTGTACCCTCTCTAAAGTTTCCAAATCCTTCCTATAATGAGGTGACCAGAACTAAACACCTTTATTGTATGGCCGTATTTTACTGATATATTACATGTGCTTGCTATCTTATATGTGCTGTGTGTGATTGTTGCTATTGTATCTTGGTCCCAGAGTAACGCTACTTCGTTTGGCTGTATTCATGAGTATTCATGTACAGATGAATGACAACTAAACTTGAATTGAATTGAATACTCCAAATGTGGTCTAACCAGAGTTTAATAGAGTTGCAACACTACCTTGTGATTCATTAGTCACTGAATTCCTCAGCTAACAAAGGCCAAAACACCACACATCTTCTTAACAACCCTAACAATTTGCACACCAGCTTTGAGAAATCGAGAGGCCAATGCACTATATACCTTCTTTCTAATTCTGTCAACTTTTAAGCCAACTTTGAGGATCTACAGGCATGAGCCCCAAGATCCCTCTGTTCCTCCACACTGCTACTAAATCCTGGAAGTTCACCTCCAACAGCACTGTGGGAGTTCAGCAGAGAGGACTACAGCAGTACAAGGCAGTTCACCACCACCTTCTCCAGGGCAGTCAGGGATGGGCGACAAATGTGACTTTTCAGTGGCACTCAGATCCTCATAAACAAATATGAGGTTCATGACTAACACGCACAAAATGCTGGAGAAGCTCAGCAGGTCAGGCAGCATCTGTGGAAAGAATTAACAGTCGATGTTTTGGGCATCATCTGATACATCGGCTCTTTATTCCTTTCCGTAGATGATTTGCCTGGCCCGCTGAGTTCCTCCAGCATTTTGTGTGTCTGTTACTCTAGATGTCCAGCGTCTGCAGAACCTTTTGTACTTATAGAAGGTTCCAGACCTTGCAATGGAACAAGGGCATTGGTGGAACACAACAAATTAGGCACAGTACGGCAGAGGACAAAAATTCATAGCAAATACCTTCACAAGGTGTCCTGTAGGTCAACATTTAAGAAGCAGTCTCACTGACAGTGTTGCACTCCCCCAGCACTACATTGTGCGGGTCATGCTTCTGGAGTGTGACTTGAACAGAGAACCTCTGGACACGGCGACATAAACAACAGTGGTCTTGTACGGCAGTTCACATGCACAGGAATATAAGAAGCTGCAGAGAGCAGTAGGCTCAGCCCAATTGGGCACATTCCTCCCCACCATCAGTAGAATCTACAGGAGATGCTGCCTCAAGAATTATTATAAAGCAAACCAACTTAGATTTACTGCATCTTTTTTTGAGAAAGGTAGACCGGCATGGATTAGAATAGAACTAGATAAAATAGGAGAAAATACACCAGAAGATTTTATATATAAATGGGAATCTAAATGGATACGGGAAAAGAAAGAATCTCCTATATTAAAACATTTGATTGACTTACGGAATAAGATAAATGTTGATGATGAGACAAAGAAATCTTCATTAGCAAAGAGATCTTTAATTCAAAATAGACTTATTCCTTTTACAATGGATAATCAACTTTTATATAATTGGTTTCAAAAAGGGATTAGATATATAGGAGATTGTTTTGAAGGAGGTATATTAATGTCATTTGATCAATTAAAGAATAAATATAAAGTATCAAACAATACTCTTTTTTTGTTACTTCCAACTAAGAGCTTATTTAAGAAAAAAATTAGGTCAAACAATGTTATTGCTGAAATCTAATGAAATAGAAACTTTAATTCAAAAAGGAAAGATTAAAAAATTTATCTCTTGTATGTATAACTTGATTCAAAAACAAGCAATTAAACAAGGAGTCCATAAGACAAGACAAAAATGGGAAAGTGACTTGAATATCTCGACCCGAAACGTTGACTGCTTTTCTCTACGGATGCTGCCCGACCTGCTGAGTTCATCCAGCTTTTTTGTACGTCAGGAATAGTTATTATCCCTTAACCATCAGGCTCCTGAACTAAATGGGGTAACTTCTCTCAACTTCATAATAACCCCATAATTGAGATGCTCCCACAACCAATGGACTCAGTTTCAGGGACTCTTTATCTCATGTTCTTGATCTTTAGTGCTTTGCTTTTTTTTTCTTTTTGTATTTGCACAATTTGTAGTCTTTTGCACACTGGTTAAACACTAAAGTTTTCATTTTTTCTATTATGGTTATTATTCTAATATGGATTTATTGAGTATGCTCGCAAGAAAATAGATCTCAGGGTTGTACATGGTGACATATATGTACTTTGATAATAAATTTACTTTGAACTTTGATGTAGCTGTACATATGACAGTAAACTTGATTTTGACTTGGACCCACGGCTGACATTTTGCAACACTGGGACCACAAGGAAAAGGATTAACTGGTAATATTGTTGTGAGGGATTAGAGACAGAACTTGACAGAGAGTGAACTGCAGGTGGATGTGAAAGATTCTACACATCTGAATCAGAGGTGGCAGTGAGCTACAACCAAATATCTTTTAAAAGATTAGCTTTATTTGTCACATGTATATCAAAACATTGAAATGTACAGTGAAATGCATTCGCATCAAATCAAATCGGTGAGGATTGTGCTGGGTAGCCCACAAGTGTCACCTCACTTCTGGCACCCACATAGAATGTTCATACCTCACTAACCCTAACTGTACATCTTTTGTAATTAATTATTTGGTAATTAATGTAAAGTCAATGATTAATAAAATGTTTTTGCAATATGTGTTTGCCTGTTGTGTCTTGGTGGGTGAGCATGAAGTACATCTGACCTGGCCACCTCGGGGTCCTGTTTAGCAGCCAATAGGATTTTCTCTGTGTTAATAAAGATGGCCCAGCAGGGGCAGAGGAAGATCATGAGAATCAAGATGGCCCTCTGGATGACAACTCCAATGCGCTTCAGCTTTTTGCTGCCATACATCTGAAACAAGATAGAGATCGACTTAGTTGGCATCAAAGACCATCAAGAGGTGTTTCTAACAAATGTGTGGGAGCAGGAGCTGGCCACTTTGATCCAGGAGACAGCAGAAGATCTTCTATCTGCAGTCTCTTCCCCACTTACACTGCTTCCCAAAATAACCAAAGGTCCATCCATCTCAGGCCTGAATCTATTCACTGGCCAAGCAGCTGACTTTTCTGCAGGGGGAAGTCCAGAAGGAAGTTCTCATCCCAGATTTCAATGACATAGGAGCAGTTTTAGGTCATCAGCCCATTGAGTCTTCTCTGCCGTTCGATCATGGCTGATATATTACCCCTATCAACCCCATCCTTCTGCCTTCTCCCCCCTAACCTTTGACACCCTTACTTTTGAACTTTAATATTTAAAGCACTGGTTGATGGGTTCTTGATCAAGAACCTATCAACCAGTGCTTTAAATATCAAAGTTCAAAACTTTAACCTTTTGAACTTTGAACTTGAGAAACTGCTTCAATATCATCATCCTTCCAAATTCTAGACAATTTAGGCCCATTTAACTCAACTCCTCTTCACACAACAACCCCCTAACCCTCATGATGATGAAAAGGTGGCTACTTTTACCCATCTTGCCCGTCTCCCACTCAGCGTTCAATGCAAAGACTCGACTGCAGGTTCCTTCCACAACCCCCCCCCCCCCGGTATGTTTCTCTCTCTTTATCTTACAGAGGTGTCTTAATTGTGAGGGGCATAGATGGGTGAATGTACACAGTCTTTTCCCCCAGGGTTGTGTAATCAAGAACTAGGAGGCTGAGGTTTAAGGTGAGAGGGGAGAGATTTAATAGAAACCTGAGGGCAACAACTTCTCCCGGAGTGAGAGTCGGTTTATGGAATGAGCTGGCAGGGGAAGTGGTTGAGGATTGGTGGTTTGTCATATCCAATAATAACTTTTGAAATCTGTGCAGGAGATCTTCTTAAAGTGGAAAAGCCATTGCACTGGGACAGTTCCACTCTCTCAATCTCAGAAGTCCGGGGTCCAGTGGGACGAGTAGTCATCACATCTGGGGTCTTCCCTGGTTACAGTGGATGACCATGACTTTTTCTGTGCCTTCCCATGTCCTTCACTCTCCCTGAAGCATTGCAGAGTCACCTTCCTGGCCATTGAATCTCAACTGCCAAATCTGCAGGAGTTGGCTTCGCATGCTAGGGTAAGAATGTGCCTATCTCACGGGGGTATGAAGCCCACTGGTTGAGACTGCCTGTCAAAGCGGTGTGGCAAGGAAATAGCCACAGGGGAGAGCTGAATGTCCAGTGGGGGGGTCCTTGGTTGGCGTCTACCGGTTGAGCCAAAGGGTCCAAGTGGGTGCAGTATAATTCTGCCAAATCCCTCCAGTCCATGGAAGCCTCTGCCCAGTACACTGAGAGTTCTGCTAAGTCCCAGTTGGTATGAATGTGAGATCTACAGCTTCGGATCTTTCCCCTTTCCCAAACCTCCCAACCTCTCTCGCCTCCGTAAAGGCATCCAATAACTGCTACTGTGACCTATCTGTCCTAATACCCCTCGTACATGCAGCTGCCCCTGGTCTTCGCCTGTGAACCACCTCCGGGAGCTACGCTACGTCAACATACAAGCCGGTGCAGAGTTTTACCTGCGATATCAGGGTGTCACACGCCATGAAGAGACCAGTTCCCACCGCCACTCCTGTCACACTGATCATCTTGGTCGCCGTTTTAGAAAGGATGTGGGTGGGGGAAGAAGGAGAGAGATAACATTCACTGAAGATGGTTATTGTAATCGATGGGTGAACAGTAGCATAACGCTTCACAGCTCCAGTTCTACTGTTGCCTGTAAGGAGTTTGTACATTCTCTCTGGGACCACATGCATTTCCTCCAGGTGCTCTGGTTTCCTCCCACAATCCAAAGATATACAGGCTGGTAGGTTAAGGGGTCACGTGGGTGGAATGGGTCTGAAGGGCCCGTCACTGAGCTATATCTCTAGATAGAAAGAAAAAGAGTGAGATAAACAGAGAGAAGGATAGAGGGAGAGAGATAGAGTGAGATAGAGAAAGAGAGATGGCAATAAAGAGAGACAGATAGAGATAGAGAGATAGATGGAGATTAAAAAATAGAGAGATGGGGGACTTCCGGTAAGATGGCGATTGCTTAGCTGCTCCGAACTTTTGTTCCGTTATTTTCGCTATCTTTGCACTAAATGTCTCCATCTTTTAAACCTTAGTTAGGAACTTTATTTGGTTTCTTTCACTTGCCTGTGAACACATCTACTTTACAATGTCTAACAAGAGTTCTAAATCCGGGAGAAAGGAAGTTTCGGTTCTGCCAGCTGAGACCCTCGCTGCACTGGAACAACACCGAGATGATATTTTAAAGGAATTTAGAACCGCTTTCAAACAGCTGGAAGCCAAACTGGATCGGATCAACGATAGAGTGGACAAACATGCTGAACACTTATCTTGCATCAATTCGACTTCTGAAGATTTAGAAAGTCGTGTTCGATACTTAGAGACTCTCTGTTCCAGCCTAGAGGGAAAATATAACAAACTCCTTTCCAAAATGGTGGATCTCGAAAATCGCAGCAGACGCTGTAACCTTCGAATTCTTGGGTTGCCAGAGGGCACCAAACAGGGATCAACCGTAAAGTTTTTCACCGAGTTTCTCTGTGAGATATTCGGGAAAGATTTGCTTCCGAACCCGCCTGAGCTTGAAAGGGCACACTGGGTCTACGTTCCCCCCGGAATTCTGGGCTCCCACCCGCAACCGGTAATTTTGTGCTTTCATCAATACCAGGTAAAACACCATCTGATTATGAAGGCACGTCGCAGAGGTACTTTTACTTTCCAAAATACAGTCATTCGCTTTGTGGAGGATTTTGCACCCCAGATTTTAAAGATGCGCGCTGAGTTTAAAGGCGTAATGAAAGTGCTTTTTGATCGTGGTTTTAAACCCTCTCTTCACAATCCTGCTGATTTACAAATCATGCTCAATACTGGAAAATATAAGTGGTTTAAGTCAGTGAAGGAGGCTGAGGCATTTGTTGCAAGTCTTCCGGCTATCCAGCCATCTTCAGAACCCGATCGGACCTCCTAAAATGATGGATAAGTACTTCTCGTAGTAAAATTAATTTTTCCGGACTCAGACTTTACTTGAATCACTCAGACATTATTTACTGAAACTCTAAGGGCTGTTGACAATCTCTTCCTGGATTTGGTGTGTCTTTTTTAAATAGACATTCTGTGCTTAATGTTTCCCTATGGACATTTAAATAGTCCTTGTGTAATCTATTTTATTCTTGTATAACTTTATCTATAGAGTTCTACAATTGACTCTAACTTGTTTTGGAGGTTTGAAGTCTTTATTGAAGGCCTCCCTGTTTGTTGGTTCACAGTTTAACTGCTGATTATTTTTTATTTTTTTATTTATTTTTTTTCACCTTTTTTTTAATTTTTGATTTTTTTCCCTCTCTGTAAATGGTTGATAAGTACTCTTCTTGAATCTATAATTTTTCCCTTCCTCCCTTTTTTTTCCCCTTTCTCTTACTTTATTCTTCCATAATTTTTCACGGGTAGGTTAGTTTTGGTTTTCTTCTGATTTTCTCTGTATTAAGTTTTATATTTCTGCAGAAGATGTTCCAATTTGTAGTTATGTTTTCTAGTGCGTAAACTAGTTACTATTTGCTATAGTATTTATACGGAACTGCTGTTAATGACACAGATCTGGAAGTTATATTTGGGTTAATTTTTTTGGTAGAGCTAGCTGCATTTTTTGGTAGCCATCTAGTTTTGGGTTGTGAGGTTATCTATTGTTTTTCTTTATTGCTCAGTACATGTTTATGTTTTGATTTTACGAATCTATGTTTACATCTCTGCTCCCAGACTGCTATTGTATTGCTTGACTTTTTATATGCCTGCTGCCTTTTAAGCATTAGTAATTGATAATGGCTAGTGCACTTAAATTTGTGAGCTGGAATGTAAAGGGATTGAATCACCCTGTTAAAAGGAGGAAGGTATTCTCACATGTTAAACAACTCAAAGCTGACATTGCTTTCCTTCAAGAAACTCATATTCGTTGTTTTGATAACTCCCGGCTTCTGTCAAAGTTGGCGGGTCAGCATTTTCATTCATCCTTTGCCGCTAAAGCTAGGGGAGTCTCCATTCTTATTAACTCAAATATTCCTTTTGAACTCCGTAATAAAATATCTGATACAAATGGCCGTTTTATTATTGTTTCTGGTAAACTATACAACACTAAACTTGTACTAGCAAACCTGTATGCCCCCAACTTTGATGATGTTAACTTTTTTGAACGTTTTTTTTCCTCACTACCAGACCTAAACTCATACTCTTATACTGGGTGGTGACTTCAACTGTTGGTTAGATCCTAATCTGGATCGATCGTCCTCTGTTACCAGATCACCTACTAAATCTGCCTTAGCTATCCAATCACTTCTCTCTAATTTTGGTATCTCTGATATATGGCATTTCCTTCATCCTACTGAGAGAGACTATTCCTTTTTTCACATGTTCACCATACCTTCACTAGAATTGACTACTTCTTACTCGATAACCAACTTATTCCATTTGCCTACTCTTGTGACTATCAGAGTAAACTGATTTCTGACCATGCCCCAATTACTCTCTCTTTAAACTTTCCTGGTCTCCCTCAGAGGAATAAACACTGGCGGTTTGATTCAACTTTATTATCGGATGATAATTTTTTAAAATTTATTAAGGATCAGATAACCTTTTATTTTAACACTAATACATCACCTGAAGTGTCATCCCAGATTGTCTGGGATGCATGAAAGCATATCTGAGGGGTCAAATAATCTCTTACACAGCAAATCTCAACAGAAGATCCTCTGCAGATCGATTAGACCTCATTAACCAGATTAAAGAATTGGATCAACTGTATGCTCAAACTAAGAATCCTGAACTATACAAGAAGCGTGTAGAAATCCAAACTAAATTTAATCTTCTGTCTACTCAACCTGTCAAACGCCAACTTCTCGAAAGCAAGAGTCGCTTTTACATTCATGGGGATAAGTCTGATAAATTTCTAGCCAATCAGCCGAGGCGTTCCAAAGCCAAACAACATATTACAAATATCTGGAAGGAGAATGGAGACTTTACATCGAATCATTTAGAAATCAATGACGCATTTAAAAATTTTTATTCTCGGCTTTATTCCTCTGAATCTTTGAATGACAATATCTCTGTTGATCAATTTTTAAATAATCTGAATATTCCTTCACTTACATCTGATTTTAAAGCCAAACTTAATGCGCTTATATCATCAGAAGAAATATCTTTTGCTATTTCTGCATTGTCCTCTGGGAAATCTCCTGGACCTGATGGGTTCCCTGTAGAATTTTATAAATCATTCTCTTCACTTCTTTCTCCTCAGTTACTCTCAGTATTATCTGACTCGTTTAATTACGACAAATTGCCACCCTCTTTTAATGAGGCATCTATTATCCTTTTATTAAAAAAGGGTAAAGACCCAACAGAGTGTTCCTCGTATAGGCCGATTTCTTTGCTCAATGTTGATGTAAAGATCTTAGCTAAAGTTTTGGCCCATAGATTAGAAACTGTTATTCTCTCTATTATCTCTGATGACCAATCAGGTTTTATTAAAAACCATCTCCCTTTTTTTAACATTCGGCATTTATTTAATATTTTATATTCACCTCCAACTGGGATTCCTGAATGTGTTATTTCCCTCAATGCGGAGAAAGCATTTGATCGTATAGAGCATTTGATCGTATCCACTTTTTGCAGTCTTAGAAAAATTTGACCTCGGTCAAAGTTTCATCTCTTGGATCAAATTGCTGTACCTGTGTCCTACTGCTTCTGTTTTAACTAATTTTCAGAAATCCCAGGTATTTAATCTCAAACGTGGCACCCATCAGGGATGCCCCTTAAGTCCCTTTCTCTTTGATTTGGCTATAGAACCTTTGGCAATAGCATTTCGAAGTTGTCCTGAATTGACCGGGATTTGGAGAGGGGGTGTTGAGCGTAAAGTTTCTCTTTATGCTGATGACTTATTACTCTTTCTCTCAAATCCGTCTACATCCTTACCTCCAATGTTTTCACTTCTTGACCAGTTTAGCCAGATCTCTGGCTATAAACTTAATTTACATGAGTGAACTTTTCCCAATTAATAAAGAAGCACATGAATTAACATTTCGTGATCTCCCTTTTAAAGTAGTCCATAATCAATTTACTTATCTTGGAATTACAGTCACAAGGAAGTTTAAAGATCTCTTTCGTGAAAACTTGGCCAATCTTTCATATACTATAAAACAGTCTGGTACAGTGGTCACCTCTATGTCTTTGGTAGGTAGTATTAATGTTGTTAAAATGTATGTTCTCCCCAAATTTTTATACTTATTTCAATCTATCCCAATTTTTATTCCTAAATCTTTTTTTTTTTGATTCCTTAGACTATTATTTTGTCATATCTGTGGAAGAATAAGCGCTCTAGAATTAATAAAATCCATCTCCAAAAACCTAAAAAAGAGGGTGGCATGGCTTTACCTAACTTTCGTTTATATTACTGGGCAGCTAATATACGCTGTGCTACCTTTTGGTCTTTCTTCCATGGCCAACCCGAGTGCCCTAAGTGGGTGGCGATGGAGTTGAGCTCCACTAAAGAATTATCTATCTCTGCACTTCTTGGCTCTGCACTCCCTACTAGTCTGTCCAGAATAATAGCTAATCCTCTTGTATATGGGCTCAGTTTAGGAAATGCTACGGTTTCCATGGTTTTTCCATTTCCAGCCCTGTCGTACATAATCACCTTTTTTTACTTACTACGTACGATTCAGCATTCCATGTTTGGCATAGGAAGGGCATTAGACATTTTGAAGATCTTTTCATTGATAATCGCTTCGCTTCTTTTCAGCAGCTCTCTGTTAAGTTCAATCTGCCCAATACTCATTTTTTTAGATATCTCCAAATCAGACACTTTATTGCTTCTTTAGTTCCTTACTTTCCTGAAATGCCTGCGAAAAATGCTATGGACTTATTTCTTTCCATTAATCCACTAGGTAAAGGTTTAATATCAATTATTTGAGATAAGTTAGCAGCCTTACAACGGGCCCGTGGATAAAATTAAGATGGCATGGGAGCAGGATTTAAATACCTCCTTATCTGATGAGAGTTGGGACTCGATTCACAAATCGGTTAACTCAACCTCTCTTTGTGCTCACCATTGCCTTTTACAGTTTAAGAATGTTCATAGAGCCCATATGTCTAAATCTAAACTATCTCGATTCTACCCTAACATTAGTCCGCTTTGTGATAATTGCAAGAGGGGCGAGGCCTCTCTCATTCATATGTACTGGTTCTGTCCTAGCTTGGAGAAATTTTGGAAAGATATCTTCACTACGTTATCGTATATTCTGAATCAGCACCTAGAACCAAACCCCTTAATTGCTTTGTTCGGTTTCTGGGGCGAGACAGATCTACATCCGAGTCCGACCAAATGCTGAATATTATCCTTTGCCTCTCTCCTGGCTAGATGCTTGATCCTCCTTAGATGGAGAGATGTTGTCCCGCCCACTCATGCTCAATGGCTTAACGACATTATGGCCTGTTTGGACCTCGAAAAAATTCATTATTCAGTTCTTAATTCGGATTTAAAGTTCCATAAGGTCTGGGGACCTTTTATCGAGTACTTTCATAACCTTCCTCTTGACTAGGGTTTTTTTTTGGTCCTTTGCTTTCAGCTCCCTTTTTTTTCTGGTAGTAGGTATTATTATCCTCTGTTGCTAAGTGTATTCACAGTTTGGGAGTTTGATTGTCCTGATTTATATTTTCTATATTGTGTTGTGGTTGGTCTGGAGTTTTTTTTGTGTGTTGTGGGGTTTGGGGAGGATACTAGGTTTTAGGTATTTAGGTGCTTTTTTTTAAATTCTCTTTCTTTGTATCATATTGTCATTGTATGCTTAATTTTGCACCGTATTAATGTTCCTCATTTTGATTTGGGGTTTTTTTAATTTGTAAAATGTATAAAAAAAACTAATAAAAAAAATAGAGAGAAGGATATGAAGATGGAGAGATCAATGCACAGTCCTCTCTTGCCTCAGGAGGCTTCCTCAGTGGATTGCTCACTCTTGCCTGATCAAGTCACCGAACCCTTGCCATTCAGACCAAAGCAGGAGCCTCACCGGAGGAGATTTCAGATAGTCTTAACCTTCCTTCCACCAAGAAACAACTGCAGGTGCCACAAGGTCACCCCCACCCCCCACCACACCTTTCATGCTATGTCTCTTGCCCTCTGCAAATCCCATCTGTAAGACGCTCTGGTACTGAGTCTCAGTCAGCAGTCTGAAGCAAGTCACTCAGCTGAAGCCCCCGCCTAGCACCAATGGAGTATCAGTGAGGGTCTCCACAAGGTGAAAGGTCAATGCCAATCATCAATCATTAAGTAACCAATGCACTGTATATATTGCTTCTGAATATCAAAAGGATTATATAGAGTAGACATGTGGCAGGTGTTTCCAATAGTGAGAGAGTCTAGAACCAAAGATTAGAAGGACATCCCTTTAGACCAGAGATGGAGAGGAATTGCTTTAGCCAGAGTGTGTTGAATCGGTTTAGTTCATTGTCACAGATGGCTATGGAGGCCAAGTCACTGAGTATATTTAACGCAGAGGTTGATAGGTTCTGGATTAGTAAGGGGGGGGTTCAGAGGGATAATAGATCAGCAGAGTAGACTCGGACAGTTGAACAGCCCAATTCCACTGCTATGTCTTGTGGCCTTCAGCAGGAACTCCCCCCAATCCTTCCCTTGTCCCGTATGGGTGACAGAGCAGGGCAGGTACCTACTGAAGCGGCAAGGGAGATGGCCCCCAGTTCGCACTTGCCTAGGTGTCCACTGAACGCAGAGCTGATGAAGTTCAAGGTGTAGTTCATCACCTGGGTCAACACCTGTGGGAGGACATACAGAGGAGTGAGTTGACTGGGTCATCAACTGGATGAGTGAACATGGAAATCCCGCACCCAGGTAAACCCAACACCACAGCACCCAGCTGGAGGTGGCCCCATCCACATCTCCCCTCAAACCATCGAGGCAATGGTTTCATAACCACTCAACAACCATATCATCAGCCAGAAAATAGTCTGCCCCTGCTTCATCTACTGACCCTCCAGCCCTTCCCTCCTCCTCCACTCACTGATGCCTCTTTCCCCCTCATCCACTCAACTCTCACTCCCTCTGCATTCACTGACTTCAACCCTCACTCCATCTACCCTCAGACCCCACACTCACTCAACACACTTCTCACTCCATCTGCTGACCCTTCACTTCACTCATTCACTCAACACTCACTCCTCACTCTATCTGCTGACCCCTCACTTCACTCATTCATTCAACACTCACTGCCCACTCCATCTACTGACCTCTCACACCCTACATCCACTTAACACTCACACTCCTATCTAGTCACCCACCAGCCATTCATCCCTCCGAATCCCTCCACCACTCACCCTGAACCCTATTCTCTTTCGATCATTCTGCCACATTTTCCAGCCATCTAAACCACCGGGGTAGCCTCATTCCCTCAACCTCATCCGTACGACCCACCTCTCCTCCTCCCATCCATTGGCCAATCATCTTATTCTCAAGCTCTAGATTCTCTGGCTAATTCCCTAGATTTTAGGTGTGCAAACATGCATCTTGATTAGTAAGGGTTACAGGGAGAAGGCTGGAGAATGAGGTTGAGTAGAAAAATAAATTGGCCATGAATGGAATGGCGAGGCAGACTCGATGGGCCGAAAGATCTAATCCTGTTCCTGTCTTATTAACTTAAACAACAACAGTCTCTATTAGGTCTCTATTCATTGGAGCGTAGAAGGTTGAGGGGGGATTTGATCGAGGTATTTAAAATTTTGAGAGGGATAGATAGAGTTGACGTGAATAGGCTGTTTCCATTGAGAGTAGGGGAGATTCAAATGAGAGGACATGATTTGAGAGTTAGGGGGCAGAAGTTTAAGGGAAACACGAGGGGGTATTTCTTTACTCAGAGAGTGATAGCTGTGTGGAATGAGCTTCCTGTAGAAGTAGTAGAGGCCAGTTCAGTTGTGTCATTTAAGGTAAAATTGGATAGGTATATGGACAGGAAAGGAGTGGAGGGTTATGGGCTGAGTGCGGGTAGGTGGGACTAGGTGAGATTAAGAGTTCGGCACGGACTAGGAGGGCCGAGATGGCCTGTTTCCATGCTGTGATTGTTATATGGTTAGCACACACAAAATGCTGGTGGAACACAGCAGGCCAGCATTTTGTGTGTGTTGTTGTTTGAATTTCCAGCATCTGCAGATTTCCTCACATTTGCTTATTAACTTAAACGCCAGTTTATAAGAACAGTGTGTCCGTGAGTCGGACGTCCGAATCCTGGAGAACCTATACTTCTCACAACACACACACAAAATGCTGGTAGAACACAGCAGGCCAGGCAGCATCTACAGGGAGAAGAGCCGTCGACGTTTCGGGCCGAGACCCTTCGTCAGGACTAACCGAAAGGAAAGATAGTAAGAGATTTGAAAGTAGTTGGGGGAGGGGGAAATGCGAAATGATAGAAGACCGGAGAGGGTGGGATGAAGCTAAGAACTGGAAAGGTGATTGGTGAAAGTGATACAGAGCTGTAGAAGGGAAAGGATCATGGTACGGGAGGCCTCAGGAGAAAGAAAGGAGTGGGGGGCACCAGAGGGAGATGGAGAACAGGCAAACAACTAAATATGTCAGGGATGGGGTAAGAAGGGAGGAGGGGCATTAACGGAAGTTTAGAGAAGTCAATGTTCGTGCCATAAGGTTGGAGGCTACCCAGCCGGTATATAAGGTGTTGTTCCTCCAACCTGAGTCTGGATTCATTTTGACAGTAGAGGAGGCCATGGATAGACATACCAGAATGGGAATGGGACTGGGAATGGGACGTGGAATTAAAATGTGTGGCCACAGAACCTATACATCTATTTAGTTGGATCGTCGCTGTATGTGACCCCTCTGTCAGGACAACCAGGACACGCGGGGCTGCCCCATCCACAAACATCTGTCCCATCCACAAACATCTGTCCCACTCACCAGAGGTCCCGCCAGGAGAAACAGCTGCCTGACCTCCTCCCGAATCACCACGGGGACGCAGCAGCCCCGGGTCCAGGCGGCGCTCCCGGCTCCCGTCAGCTGCTCTCGGTCGTCCATCCCTGGCTGGAGGAAAACTCCCCAACTCCGTCCAGTCAGCTCTGGGGAGAGAAGTCCTTGTTGGGAGGAGTAGAAATGGAACGAGGGAGGGAGGGCAAACAGCATGGGGGGGAGAGAACACAGAAACACAACTCAGAGAAATTAGACTGAAGACCTGAATTTCCCAAAAGGATCTCCACGGAGTCCACACTTACTTTCGGGCTGCTGGGGTCCGAGAGGGAGCCACGGACCCGACCGTGCATACGGCGCCTTGAGCGGGACTGGCAGGCGGTGACCACCCGTATACAGCGAGACTCGCAGTTAATTCAATCAGATATAATCTATTCCTAAATGCTCGGAGTTAAGTATAACAAAGGGTGGCTTCACGGGGGACTCTGATTTTAGAAAAAAACACTGCACAAAAAAATCACAACGTATAAAACCTTCGTGCAAGCTGGATGTGGAGAACTGTATTGTGTACAGTTCTGGTCCCCTACCCACAGGGAAGATATCAATAAAATTCAAAGAGTACAGAGAAAATTTACATGGATTTCAGTCATTTTCTTTTGCACATTGGTTGTTTGTCAGCCTTCAGTATACTTTTCATAAATTCTATTATATTCCTCTATTATCCTCTAAATGCCTGCAAGGAAATGAATCTCAGGGTAGCAGATGGTGACTTGAGTGTCATAGGTTGAGGGTGAAAGGTGAAATACAGGAACCTGAGGGGGGGGGGACTTCACTCAGAGAGTGGCGAGGATGGAAGTGGTAGATGTGGGCTCGACTGCAATATTTAAAGGAAGTTACCTGAATGGGAGGGGGGACTGGGCAGAATAACGGGTTGGAAAGGATGAGATGTACCTAAGGCCCTGTTTGTTTACGGACTCTTGTGGCCAGAGAGCTCTTTCAGGTGGAAGGAGTAGGGGGTGGGGAGAGGAAGGGTGGGAAGAGGGAGAGGTGGGAAGAGGGAGAGGAGGGGAGAGGGGAGAGGAGGGGAGAGGGGAGAGGAGGGGAGAGGGGAGAGGAGGGGAGAGGGGAGGGGTGGGGTTGGGGAAAGGGAGAGGAGGGGAGAGGGGAGGGGTGGGGTTGGGGAAAGGGAGAGGAGGGGAGAGGGGAAGGGTGGGGTTGGGGAGAGGGGTTGGGGAAAAGGAGAGGAGGGGAGAGGGAGAAGAGTGGGGAGAGGGAGAAGGGTTGGGAGAGGGGAAGGGTGGGGAGTGGGAGAGGGGTTGGGAGAGGGAGAAGGGAATGGGAGGCATTGGGAGAGGGAGAGGGGAATGGGAGGGGTTGGGAGAGGGAGAGGGGAATGGGAGGGGTTGGGGAAAAGGAGAGGAGGGGAGAGGGAGAAGGGTTGGGAGAGGGGAAGGGTGGGGAGAGGGAGAAGGGTGGGGAGAGGGAGAAGAGTGGGGAGAGGGAGAAGGGTTGGGAGAGGGGGTGGGGAGTGGGAGAGGGGTTGGGGGAGGGAGAGGGGAATGGGAGGGGTTGGGAGAGGGAGAGAGGAATGGGAGGGGTTGGAGTAAAGGAGAGGAGGGAAGAGAGAGAAGGGTTGGGAGAGGGGGAAGACTACTGCTCCATGCCAGACAATGGAACAGAATGCCGGGATAAAGAGATGGTGGATTACTCAATGGGCAGCGAATAGACTCAGCAGCCCATCTCACTGTTGCTGGTGAATTCCCGAGGGGCTAAATGATCTACTCTTAGGATCACCAGGGTCTCCCCCGTCCCCCCTATTCGTGACATTGACCAGAAGCGTTATCGAGGACCCCTCCACTCATCCCACAATCTCTTTGACTCTCTACCATCAGGAAGGAGGTACAGGCTGGGTAACAGCTTCCTCCCCCAGGCTGAGAGACTAATGGATACCCTGCCACTGTGAAGTTTTGTCACTAGGATAGCAAGCTATTTACAGTTTAATTGCACTACACATTTCACATGCATTTGAACTATACTTTATTAACCTATTAGTGGGAATATTTTGTGTCCATGTGTGTGTGATATATGTACTGTGGTGCAGAGGAAAGTTGTTTTGTTTACTTGTAAATATGTAGTCACAAGATGATAAACTTGAATTTGAAACAGGACAGTACATGCTCACGACCTTTTTAATCTACTCCAAGATCAATCAAACCCCTTCTTCATCACCCTCCATTTTTCTATCAACCATGTGCCTCCTGCAGGCGGGGGGGCGGGGAGGTCACTCTGCGGAGTTTCAGCACCCGACGTTTCCACATTGCAAGTCACACAGGCTCATCCATCTTCCAGTTTCCTGCTGCTGAGTTATCACTTGTTAGGACAAATTTTGGTGAGCAACAACCAGGTCTTTGTTTCATATTCATTAATGAATTAACTGCGACTGTAGTGTGATTGTGTGGAGGGTTCCCCACCCCCCACCCAGCTCCTTCCATGAGGAAACAATTTCTAAATTGAGGCATTGCTTAATTCAGAGTCAGGTTTCATATTGCTGGCAGATGTCATGAAATTTGTTTTTTGCCAGCAGTACAGTGCAATATATAACAGAGAACAATGTGAATTATACATTTAGTATAGATACAAGTACAGATATATTAAGTATAAATATATTAAAGATTTAAATAAATAATGTAAAAAAATAGAAATTAAAAAAGTAGTGAGGAAGTGTTCATGAGTCCATTTCGGAATCGGATGGCAGAGGGGAAGATCCTCCTGAATCGTTGAGTGTGTGTCTTCAGGCTTCTGTACCTCCTCTCCTGATGGTAACAGTGAGAAAAGGGCCTGCCCTGGGTGATGGGGGTCTTTAATGATGGCCACCCCCATTTTGAGATGTCACTCCTTGAAGATGACATGGATACTATGGTGGCTCGTGCCGATGAACGGTTGGGCTACAGGAAGCACAGGAGAGATTACTGAGCAAGGTTTTTCAAACGGGGATGAGGAGGTTGGGAGAGTGTCCAGAGATTGTGACTTCCAGCCCTCTCTACGTTTCAGTTGTAGACGAACTGCCTCAATAGAAAGCTACTTAATACTGTCTAAGGGAGTCGATGAACAAACAAGCTCTGCAAACCAGTTTAAAGCAACTCAGATTTTCATATCTAACCAATCCCTGATTTCGAGACCTAACGTGGATTCTCAAGTGGAGAATTTGTGGAATTCGTTGCCACAGATTGCTATGGAGGCCAAGTCATTGGGTATATTTAAGGCAGAGGTTGACAGATTCTTGATTAGTCAGGGCATGAAGGGTTATGGGGAGAAGGCAGGAGATTGGGGCTGAGATGTAATGGTGTTACAGACCCGATGGGCCAAACAGCCCAATTCTGCTCCTGTATCTATGGTCCTGAGCAACCTCAGACAACTGTAGCTCACTGTCAGGCAAGCTACGCGTGAAATAAGTCAGTTTTGCCGAAGCCAGCAACCAAATAATACCTTGGGTTGTTTAGTTTTGTGAAACAAATGGCTTTATTGTTCAATTGCAGATCGCCCAGGATCATGTGCTGGGCAGCCTAGGGCAAGGTCAAGACTAATTTGATGGGGCAGACATTAATCTGTCATGCAGAGGCTGGGTCACTAGGCCCCTCAGCTGCTTGGGGAAAGTACATCATAGATTCATATGGCAAGCAGGCCTTTCAGCCCATCATTTTCATGTCACTCCTTGTGCCTACCTACTGCAATCCCATTTACCTTTATTAATCCCATGTCCATCTAAGCCTTGGCCATTCAGTATGCATCCAGATGATTCTTGTGAGAGTATTTGCCTCCACAAGCTCCTTCCAGATTCCAGTCACCTTTGATGTGAAAGAAATCCCTCTCAGATCCCTTCCAAACTTCTTGCCTCTCAAGTAAACCTTTGTACTCCTGTTGCACTTGAAATTGTGACAACCTAAGGGATAATTATAGAACGAAGTACAGGCCCTTCTGGTCCATTTGTGCAGACCCACTAAGATTAATCTAATCTTTCCCTTCCACCTAGCCCTCCATTTTCTATCCTACACTTCTGTATCTAAATGGCCCTAATGCATCTGCCATCGCCTGACAGCCCATTCCACATACCTATCTTTGAGGTCCTCTGCTGGTTGGGGTCGATCATGGATGTTCCATCCCAGCTGTCTGTGTGATACCCAAGCCTTGGGAGTGTGATATGAAGAGCAAGTTGTTAACCGTGCAGCGGGCCCCCCTTTTCCACGCAGCTGACAAATCCAAAGGTACATCAGAGACCGATACAGAACTGCACCAGTAGCTTAGCAGGACTTGCCGATCAGTGACTGCCTTAGGGACTCCAGCTCCGGATGTTTCCCCTCGAGGTTTACTCCCGAAGCCTTCGCTATGAGTGGGATAGCTGCAAGGCAGCATAAGTTTGAGATCGGAGTTTTCCTTCTAGGTGAGCTGCCAACATGGCTGACGAGCCCCATCTGCCCTAAATGACCAGTTTTAAGGTGCCAGTAGCCTGTCTTTGCTCCTTCTCCTATCAGCAGAAATAGTTCCGCCAGGCTTACTGGCTAAGCCACACGTGAAGACCTGGAGCTGGACTTCTGGCTAATTGAGACTTATGCCATTGGAACCATTTACTAGGTAGTGGGAGCTTATCCCCACTACCACCCCCCCAGCTACAACAGCCTTAAGAAACCTTCCTACATATCTACTTTGTATGAGCCATTTCTGCCCTGGGAAAAAGTCTCTGGCAATCGACTCTGTCTATGCCTCTTATCATCTTGTGCACCTCTATCAAATCACTTCTCATCCTCCGTCGCTCCAAAGAGGAAAGCCCCAGCTAACTCAGACGTTTCTCATAAGACCTGCTTCACAGAACATCTACAAAAAGCGACACAACATAGAGTGGCTGTTGGAAAAGGAAGTGAACATTTCATAGAGGGGAGTGTGTAATGGTGCAGAAGGGAGGAAGGGCTGTGGACTAAATAGTGCTGGTCTAATGGGTGGGAGGTTGTTCTCCTTGGAACGAAAAAAAATGTTTGGAAGATCCTGATGGCTCTCACATAGGGTGGGCATCGGGAAGCTGCCTCCTTGGTGGTTCAAGGGCCAGGAGATACAGATTTCAAATAGGGGCAAAAGATACAGGGGATCATGAGCACATTCGTTTCTTCAGCCTGGTTGTTAAAAGGGTTTAGTATGGAGCAGTACTTGGGGCCGTTGCTGGAGTTGTATACAGTAACTAATTTCTGTGCTGTAGGACTCCATACAGATTGACCAGGCGTGGTCACAGGATCACTCAGGGCCTTGAGAAGCTGACTAGATGGGTACTCTCTTCAGATATGTGTAACTGCAGGTCTCACCTACGTAGATAAACCACTGAGGCTTGGGTAACCATGGATTTGGAGCGCAGTGGGGTGATTATGGGTTGAACAGCTTCCCATTAGTTCTTAGCCACTTCCTCTCAGGGGTTTTGTTAGAAGTGAGATAAAGCATTATGGCAGGAACGGCTGGGGAGATGACACAGCTTTGATAGTAGTCCTCACCAACAATGGCCCATTGGTTAACATCACGTCATCACTACAATCAAAAATGTTTTATTAAATTTGTACATAAATGCATGTTACATTCTTCAACCATAGAGACATTTTGCTGAAAGCTTGCATTTCCCTTTCAGGGTTCCCAAGGTGCTTGCTAGCAAATGAAGCAGCTTTTGCAGTGCAATTGCAATTAGCATCAAACCCCCCCAGAATGGTAGACAAATGATAAGCATAGGTTATAAACATGAGGATCTTACAGAGGTTGGAAATCCAGAGGAACAAACACAAGATGCTAGAGGAACTCAGCAGGTCAGGCAACATCTATGGAGACGAACAGTAGATTTTGGGCCAAGACCTGGGCTGATGATTAGTCTCAGCCTGAAATATCAACTGTTTGTTCTTCATCATTGATGCTGCTGGGCCCACTGAGTTCCTCTAGCATCTTATGTTTGCTCCATAAGCACAATTCTGTTATTGAGAGGTATAGGTTCCAGCACACTGGGACAAATTCCCTTGTTTGGATGGAATTCATCATTCCCCCGAGGGTGGAGAGGCTTTTGTGGAGATGACATGCTGAAAGGGGAAGAGTGGGACTTGAACACACAACCTTCTCACTTTAAGGCAAGAGTTCAACATGACACAAGAATCTCTCTGGGTTATAACCCTGTGTTTTACAAAACCTTGATACTAGATAAAAATATAACTGGACTTTCCACTTTGAACTCCATCAGCTTTCCTTGTAGCATACCACAATAGAATTTGTTTATTTTTTTTTAAAACAGCTTTCTCTTCTTCCCAGTTTCTGCAGAAACTCATTTCCAGCTCTGTCCAGTGGAATTGGACAGCATTTGAAGAAATGTATTCTGTGTTAAATCGATGGTAGAAGAGGAGTAATACAGGTATGCACATGTTTAGCACTTAAAAAGTTTTTAAAATACAATATTCTAATTAAGAATGCACAAGAATACAGAATGCTGACGGAAAGGTCTCGCCGACAGTTTATTCCTCTCCATAGATGCTGCCTAGCCTGCGGAGTTCCTCCATCATTTTGTTCAGAATAACTGGATTCCAAATGACTAAAATTAGTTTGGGATTGAGAGGGAAAATGAATCAGCCATGATTTAATGGTGGAGCAGACTATGGTGGCCAAATAGAGCAGCCTGGGTCTATTTCTATGTCTCATGGTCTAAGAATATTAGAAATAGTCAGATTTGCATCAATCATTGCTTGGCAGCTAGTTACAAGTGAATTAATATTGCATTCCAAGCATCCAAGGTTTAATTTTTAAATCCTCCGCATAAAGGTGAAAACAAATGTGCAATTAGGTTCCTGTGCAGAGTTTGCATGTTCTCCCAGTGACTCCGTGGGTTTCAAGGCGTGTTGTTTAGGTGGGTTTATTGGCCCTAATGTAGTTGGTAGAAGAGTTCAGGCCTCTGTGAAACAAGGAAGGTTATAAGAAACTTGCTGGGAAATGGGATTGCTGTGAGAGCCAGCCTAACTTCAGTGATCTACTACAACAAATAATACATTTTCAGAAATTCCCCATGTCAATTAATTTCATCGAGGACTTTGGATAGTATTGTTTGTGGATAGGACCTGCTCCTAAGGAGATTATTTTTAAACACAAAAAAAAGGTGGAAACTCAGTCTGAACTGAAGTGTAATTAGCACTGGGAATCTTTGATGCTAGTTTATCATAATTGAAAAAGTGCTGGAAAAAATATCAATAAAATTTTTAAAGAACCACCTTCCCAACAGAAGCTCCCAGCTGGTGTTGTGAATGATGATACAATGAATGTGAAATCACAGCAACCTGGGCAGGTGATCATACTCAGAAGTCAGAACAGTGATTATTAGATTTGTGATCTTATCTTAGAAAAGTGACATTGATATCATGTAGGAAAAATGTGATATCGCAGCCTGGGCTGCCATATGGCTCACAAGCCTAGTGTTAGTGCTACCTCCTTCATTGCAGTACCCTCATCACAAAATGTGACAAAATGGTGTTTGTTACTGAAGAATCCTGCGCTGTAAGTAGTTTCTTTCATTAGTTTTCTAATGAGATTAGTGATTCTTGATTCCATAAATCTGATAGTCCCATGTGCAGTGGCTGGGAGGTTAATGTGATGATATTGTGTCGATTACCACATCAAGAAAAGCTGGAAGAAAAGAGATACAAAGTTAGAAAGAGCTGTTCCCGATACAAGAGAGAGTATCCAAAATCACGCAGATGCTGCAAATCTGAAATGAATAACAGTGAGAAATTCTCAGCAAGTCAGGCAATATTGTGGACTTTAGGAGGGGAAAGTAGAGAGAACACACACTAGTCCTTATCAAGGGGTCAACAGTTCCTGGGTGTCAACATCTCTGAAGATCTATCCTGGGCTGAACACTGACGCAATTACAAAGACAGCACAACAGCAGCTATATTTCAAGGAAATTTGGTATGTCACTGAAGATTTTTTCAAATGCCCACCACCTCCCTATTTTTGCACTACACACGCGGTGGCCACTTTATTAGATAAGTTACTTAAGTTACTTTACTTTATTGTCACCAAACAATTGATACTAGAGCGTACAATCATCGCAGTGATATTTGTTGCTGCGCTTCACGCTCCCTGAATACAAATCAAATTAAATATAATAAAAATTTAAATTATAAATCATAATTAGAAAATAGAGAAGGGAAAGTAAGTTGGTGCAAGTCAGGTCCGGATATTTGGAAGGTACGGCCCAGATCCGGGTCAGGATCTGTTCAGCAGTCTTATCACAGTTGGAAAGAAGCTGTTCCCAAATCTGGCCGTACGAATCTTCAAGCTCCTGAACCTTCTCCAGGAGGGAAGAGGGACAAAAAGTGTGTTGGCTGGGTGGGTCGTGTCCTTGATTATCCTGGCAGGTACACCACATTAATGCAAGTATCTAAGTTGTCATCTATGGGGCAACAACTCAATGCATAAAATTATGCAGACACGGTAAGGAGGTCCAGTTGTTGTTCAGACCAAACATCAGAATGGGGAAGAAATGTGACTATGACTATGGAATGATTGTTGGTATCAGACAGGTTGTTTGAGTATCTCAAAAACTGCTGATCTTCTGGAATTTTCATGCACAATAGTTTCTAAAGTTTACAGAGAATGGGCAAAAACGCCTTGTTAATGAGAGAGATCAGAGGAGAATGCTCAGACTGGTTCAAGCTGACAGGAAGGTGACAGTAACTCAATTAACCACGTGTTACAACAGTGGTGTGAGAAGAGCATCTCTGAACATATTGAACCTTAAAGTAGATGGGCTACAGCAGCAGAAGACGACACTCTGATCAACTCCTGTACCTAATAGGGACACCACTGAATGCGTGTGTATATCTACTGTCTAAAAGTCTTAGGTACCCAAGATTTTTATATGGTTTCAGATGGTGTGGCCTCCACTGAGCCGTGATCTCAACATCATCGAGGCTGTCTGGGTTTACCTGGAGAGACAGAAGCAAGCGCGACAGCCAAAGCCTGCAGAAGAACTGTGGCAGGTTCTCCAAGATACTTGGAACAACCTACCATCCGATTTTCTTATAAATCTGCAGAACACAGTACCCAAGCGAACTGACATAGTTTTAAAGCGCGCGCACACACGCACACACATATATATACAGTATTCAGGCTGGGAGATGCCAAAAATAACCAGGAGTAAAAATAAATCAATTTCAATACTTCAACAAGTTAGGAACTACGAAGAATTTGTAAGTATCAATAATCATCTTGAATGTTTCAATGAAAATGAAGACTTGGAGGATGCAATCATCGACAGCATTGTATGAATATAGTCCATTATCTGCAGTAGGTGACTGCACTGATTTTACTTATTTAGAGTCTATCAAAGGAACACGACTGCTTACTCTGCACTAATTCCCCCATCCAGAAATATTAGGAACCAATACACAGTGCTATAGTACTGTAGAAGTATCGATAGTGTTCTAATTAGCTCTGTATTTCATTTAGATACTTAATTTGTTACTCAGTTAAACAATAATTTGTCTTTTTTAATACCTTTTTAACAACCTCTGTGAAATTTTGGCTAATTGGGGCAGCCACGTAATTGGGCCAAAATGTACTGGTCCCGATGTGTCCCAATTAACCGGAACCTACTATCGTACATTTTTATGTATTGCACTATACTACTGCCACAAAACAAATGTTATAACATTCAGTACGTCAGTGATAATAAACGTGATTCTCAGTGTGCTCAGAGAGCCAAGCAGAGTTAACGTTTTGGATCAAAGGCCAGAACTTGGAAGGGTTGGATACAAAGGGAGATACAACAGCCGTCAGATGCCGAGAACGGGGCAATGGAGACACTGCGAGAACAAAAGGCCTGGGGAAACTAAAATGGCAATAAGGTTAAAGAACCATTTGCCTTCCTTGCATTGCTTGGCTGTTTTCACTGACTTGTACACGACAACCTGATCCCTTCAACCTCTTTCCCCCCAGTTGGTGCCGATTTTTCTAAAGTAATGCCTTTTCATTTTGTGTCTCAGACCTCACAATTTCTTTTACATAGAGTCATGTTGTCACTCACTCAACACAGTTAATTTTCTGGAATATAATCAGAATCAGGTTTAACATCACCGGTATATGTCGTGAAATTTGTTAACTTTACAGCATCAGTGCACAATAATAGAGAAAAAACGCTCTAGTCGAGAATATTTGTTTACTTACTTGCGGTGATGTTACTTTAGGTGTTATAGGTCTGAGTTATATGTACTGTGTTGTGAAGGAACACAGTACCTGGTCTGGAGGATTGCTGTTTTGTTTGGTGCTATGCATGTACAGCAACATACAAGCTACTCTCCCCCCGCCAAAGGCTGGTGAGACTAGAACAGAGGTCATAGGCTAAGGGTAAAAGGTGAAATGTTTTAGGGTAAAAGGGAAACCTGAGGGGGAGTGACTTTACTCAGAGGGTGGTGCGAATGTGGAACTGGTGAATGTTGGTTTGATTTCAACATGTATTTTGGGGACTGATTTTATCCAGATTAACGAATGGGATCAGTACAGGATTACTATTTAAACAGAGACTCACTGGACTGAAGGGCCTGTTTCTTGCGCATCTCTGACTCTGCTTCAATTGGGAGAAATGGCTGTTGTTTCTACTTCTGCTCTTTGAACACAACCCATTCCCCCCTGAATAAACCACAACTATTTCCTGCACATTCCAATCATGCACCTGGTTCTCGGCAAATCCGCTGGGAAAGCCGAAGGCCCGTCCAAATGACTGTGAATCCGCGGGTCTGCTGAGGACTGCGCTTGTGCGTAGGTGAGTGGCAGGGAGGAACGAGGCTTGTTTCGTTGTTGTTTTGTTGCTTGTCATGTTCTGTTTTATTGTGTTCTATGTTGTTCTGCCAAGCATTGTGGGCATTCTATGTTGGCACCGGATTGTGTGGTAACACTAGTGAACTGCCTCCAGCACATCCTTGTTAACACACATTTCACTATATGTTTCGATGTACATGCCATAAATAAATCTGAATCGGACTCCGACAAGGTACACCAAGTTATGAGGACAAATGCAAGCAGGTTTTTTTTTGCACTGAAGCTGGGTAACACTATAAATTGGGGTCACAGGTTAAGGGTGAAGGGTGAAATGTTTAAGTGGACCTTGAGGAGGAACACTTTCACTTAGAGGGTGGTGAGCGTGTGGAAAAAACTGCCAACGGAAGTGATAGATGCAGATTCAACTTCAACATTTAAAAGAAATTTGGATAGCACGTGGTTGAGGGGGCTATGGTCCAGGTAGATTAATAGTTCAGCACAGACTAAATGTGCCGAAGGGTGTGTTTCTGTGCCGTAGTGCTCTATGACTCTAACTCATTAGCAAACATACCATTTCAGACTTACCTTCATCACAATGGAAAGCAGAGCTCCCAATGCCACAATCCGAATAAACCCCCATTTCTTCCCAGCTCCATGATGCTTCAACAGCAACTTTATCCACTTCTGTTTTGAGTCACTGGAGGGCGCGTACCGCATGCTGTTCATTTTCTCCATGCCCAGTGACTTCAGCAGACAGGCTCGGCGATGGCTGAACATTTCAAAGCTGTATCTGCCATGGTACGACCCAAAGCCACTTTTACCTGCGAACAGTACACATTGTGTGAAGGCAAAGATACTGCACGGAAACGCCACAAGTGAACACAAACCGCGATTATTCAGAATTCAGTTTTTTGTTTAAAGTTTTGTAAAGGTAAAATGCCCACCCAGAGCTATCAACCACACGGAGAGGAAACTGAAGGTTCTCATCAGGGGATCAGTGGTGGAGAGGACCTGTAACTTTAAATTCCTCCGTTTTATAATTTCAGAGAACTTGTCCTGGGTCCAGCCGCAAGTGCCTTCACAAAGAAAGCAAGGCAGCACCTCTACTTTGTTAGAAATCTGTGCAGATTTGCCACGTCACCAAAAACTTTGACAAACTTCTCGAGATCCGCTGTGGAGAATACCCTGACTGGTTAATTCAGGGCCTGGTGTGGAAACACCAATGCGCCTGAATGGAAAAGCCTACAAAAAGTAGTGAATACAGGTCAGTCCCTCACAGGCAAAGCCCTCCCCAACACTGAGGACATCCACAAGGAGTGCTGCCACAAGAAAGCAGCCTCCATCATCAGGGAAGCCACCATCCAGGCCATGCTCTCTTCTCACTACTGAGGTCCCACACCACCTGTACAGTGCTGTAGTGTCTGTGCTCTGTTCTAAAATAGTGTATTGGGGAGAAGTCTGTAAACGTCAGTATTACCGGCATTCAGTTTTAGATTCAAGTACAATGCTGACCCTGGCAGTATGATCATAGATTTCCACTGATCCCAAAGGAAACTACGGTGTCACAGGAGTATTACAATTACACAGATATAAATATTAGAAGATAAGTAAAAAGAATAAAAGATAAGTTACCTCAAACAGTCTAATAGGAGGGGGTCATCACTTCCCTGGCTATAGACTCATTATAGAGCCTAGTGGCCAGGTACAAGAATGACACATAGCGCTCTTTGGAGCAGTGCAGTTGTCTTAGTCTATGACTAAAAGTGCTCCTCTGTTCAGCCAAGGTGGCATGCAGAGAGTGAGAAACATTGTCCAGAATTGCCAGGATTTTCCGTAGGGTCCTTTGTTCTACCACAGCCTCTGGTGTGTCCAGTTTGACCCCTATAACAGCCAGCCTTTCATCAGCTAACCAGGCTGCAGTTCAAAAGACACTCTGCATAGTGGCTTGTGAATCACTGGAGATGTGTTAATGCTGGTATTAGTAACAGCTCTCAGAGTTTGAGCATTATTTTGTTTAAGTTCTGGAATGGTGCATGTGTGCGCTGCTTAACATCCATTCGCAAAATGTCCGATTTCTTATACGTCCGTAGTCCCGATCAGAGAACATGACGCAACAGACGGAACCAATCTCGAGTATCGCACGTTTCGAGTGTAGTAGCGTTATCGCTCTGTTTAATTTTCTTTCGAAAATATTACCGTAAAGTGCATCATGGCTTCCAAACGCAGCAAAACCACTCCTAGTGATAGCAGCAGCAAGAGGCAAAGGAAAAGTATTGATTTGGAAGTGAAACAAAAAGTTATTGAACAATATGAAGATGGAAAACCAGTGCATGCTATTGCTCGGGATTTAGGCACGTCGCACTTGACAATCCTGAAAAACAGAAAAAAATTCTCAAAGCTGTTAAAGGATCGGCTTCACTGAAAACTACAAGGCTCACAAAAATGCGAGAGGGACCTATATCGGATATGGAGAAACTGCTAAGTATATAATATGGTGTTCCCAAAACGTCCGATTTCACAGAACGTACCGTGGATGTTAAGCGACGCATACCTGTAATTCAACATAAACATCACCACGTTTTTTACTTAACTGAGGTAACATCTACGCACTTATCATGGGCAAAAGCTTGTGATTGAAATGCCCAGGTAGAGTGGGTGTGGAGAGGATGTTTCCAATAGTGGGGAAGTCGAGGACCAGAGAGGACAGCCTGGAGGACAGCGGTGAGGAGGAACTTCTTTAGCCAGAGGTGGTGAATCTGTGGAATTAGTTGCCACAGACAGACTGGAGACCAAGTGATTGGGTATATTTCAAGATGATGTTGAAAGATTCTTGATTAGCAAGGTGTCAAAGGTTATGGAGAGAAGGCAGGAGAATGAGGAGAATAAATCAGCCATTATGGAATGGCAGAGCAGATTCAATGGGCTGAATGGTCCAATTCTGCTCCCTTGTCTTATGGAACCAAGAGGACAATTGCCCTATCAGTAATGGTCTGTACCACCTGCCCCTCCCCCTTTACCGTACTTTTCTCTGTGATGTGAAGCCAGCCTGTCAAAGACAACAAGCTGTTCTTCTCACAGAGGAGAGCTTGATCACATCATCAAAATCAGTTTTGGTAACGAAGGTGCACATCCATAGTGTGCAAAGCAAGATCTCACAAGCATCAATGAGGCAATCAGTTTTTTGTCATGCCAATTTGGAGAAGGGTCGTTGGCCCAGGACCTGCATTTTTAATGATTAACATTTTGTATGAGGGCATGTCTGACAATACAGCACCCCAGAAGCACTATACCAGAACAGAACCCTGGTTTATATATTCAGCTCCCCCCACTGTCTAAAATCAGGTGCCCAGAGAAATTTCTCAAGATCCTGCAGCTCTTACACAATGATACGAGTGCAGCAGTCATTAGCAACAGCAGCTCTGAATCAACACCCTTCAAGGTTGATACTGGGGTCAAACAGGGCTGCATCACTGCCCCAACTCTGTTTGCTGTTCTCATTGCAACCATTCTTCACCTCACAGGCTGAGACTTCCCACAAGGAGTCTCAACTCTCCACAGGACAGATGGGTTAAAGGCAAAGAACAAGCTGTCAACCAGTTCCATCGTGGATCCCCAGTATGCAGACAACACTGTCGTAGCTCACCCTGAGGAGAAGCTGCAGTGCATCAAGGATGGTTTTGCATACGAGCTCCTAGGACTTGGTCTAAACATCAAGAAACCCCATGTCTTGCACCGTACCTGTTGCAGATCAAGCTCCTAGATCTCTAACCTTCCAATTTGACAACATTGCTCTGGAGAACACTGATCACTTCCCATATTTTGGAAGCCTTCTTTCTTCAAGAGCCAAAATTGACCTGAAGTCAATAGCACAATAGACTATGCAAGTAGAGCTTTTGCCAGGCTGAGAAAGAGGTTTTTTTTTTGAAGATCGGGATATCAAGACCAATACTTCTGGTCTATAAAGATATAGTTCTCCCCTCCTTGCTATATGGAGCAGAGTCATGGACAACATACAGTAGTCACATAAAATCCCTAGAAACTTACCAAAGGTCCCTTTCAAAAGATTCTAAGAGCTAGCTGGAAGAACAGGTAAGCTAACTCCAGCATCCTGGAGGAAACTAACATTAACTCCATAGCCACAATCGTGACTCAACATCATTTGCAATGGGTCAGCACATCATCTGTATGCCTGACTCCCACCACCCTAAACAACTCCTGTTCAGCCAACTCAAGGATGCAAAGCGCACTCCTAGAGGGGAGAAAAAGTGGTTCAAGGACAATATCAAGACCCACCTGAGGAAGAACCACATCAACCTGATTGGATGGGAGAAATCAGCACAGGTTAGGAAAAGCTGGAGAAGGACTGTCTGTGACGGGACTGCACAGCTCAAAGAGTATACTGTACCACTAAGATAAGCAGCTTCAACATAAGGAGAGACAGGGAAAGGCCCGACCAGCCACATCCACCACCACCTCAATGACCTACACTTGCCAACACTGCAATAGGACTTGTGGCCTCTTCAGTCATCTCAAGACCCACCACCAGACGAATCGTACTCGACTGCGAGTGGTCACTGATGATGACCTTGAAAGATCATGTGATAGCAGCCCAATAGGTTCAAAGTAAATTTACTATCTAAATATACACATGTCACCATTAACAACCTGAAATTCATTTTCTTGCAGGCATACTCAATAAATCCATAATAGAATCAATGAAAGACCGCACCAACTTGACCGTTCAACCAGTGTACTAAGGACAACAAACTGTGCAAATACAAGAAGGAAATAACAATAATAAACATCAAGAACATAAGATGAAGGGTCCTTAAAAGTACATCCACTGATTGTGGGCACACTTCAATGATGGGGCAAATGAAGCTGAGTGAAGTTTCTTCCTAGATGGGCTGAACAGCCTCTGCATTTGGTTTCTAACCAGTTCAATGCACAGACCAAACCCAGAACCAGGAAATGGAATTATCTGTTCCATCTGCATCCCCTGAAGAGAGGCAAAGATGTAACTACAATTGGTGCAACTCCACCCTGTTGCTCAGATAAGAAGGGGACATTAATAAGGGAGATACACACACACACACACACACACACACACACACACACACACACACTTGATAGTTTGAGGGTGAGTGGTGAGTCTAGAACAAGGGGGTAGAAGCTGGAATCAGAGCTGGTCCTGAGATGCTATCAGGTTGGAGGCAGAGTGGGGAGCCCAGAACAAGAGGGCAAGAGCTGGGAATCAGAGCTGGTCCTGGAAGTGATGTCAGGAAGTACTTCTGCACAACGGAATCAGAAATGATTGTGCACTGACTGAAAATTTCAAAAACCAGAATAGTTTCCTTCAACAAAAATCAAGTTTACTGTCATTTAACTATATACATGTACATAATGTATATAGAAATGAGCCAACGTTTCTCCAAACCTGGGTGTAAAACAGTAGTACACATAACACACAATAACTTATGACAGGATGAAATCTACAGATGAATCACACATAAATAACAAACTAAAATGCATAAATTAAATACTGTAAGGTATGGAACAGATTAACCAGCGACACTTCAAATACCGTGCAGCAGGGAGTTCAAGCTTAAAGGCCTGAGGGAAGAAACTGTCCCATCCTGACTATTCCAGTTTTTAGTGCATCAGAGTCTCCTGCCTGGTGGTAATACTGGATGGATGGATGAGAACCTTAATAACACTAAGGGCTCTGTGTACACAGCACCGATAAGTGTCCCCGACGGATGGCAGGGAGATCCCCATGATCCTCTCAGCTGTTCTCAGTCTTTCGTAGGGTCTTCTGGTCCGATGTTCAGCTGCTCCCAGACCAGATGGAGATGCAGCTTGTCAGGATGCTCTCAATGGTGCTTTTGTAAAATGCAGTTAAGTTGGGTGGGGGCGGGGGGGGGGGGAAGCCTTGCTTGCCTCAATCTCCTTAGGAAGTAGAGGGCCTCCTGAACAAGTGCAGGTCAACCTTAATTTAACAGACAGTAGTAGAACTTAGAAAGGACAAGAAGCCTCCTTCCATCCCTGCAAGAGTCTCACAACATTAGCCCCACGTGCTGTGTGATTAACATTCCATGCTCACTCAAACAACAAAGGAATCTTCAGACCCTTCTCCAGTTCAAGCCTCATTTAAGTTTTCATATCTCGATGCCTATTCCATGCGCATATACCTCGATTTGCTTTGAAGACACGTAATGCCCCCCTTAGCTGAAGCGCCGCAAAGGTTGACTGTCCTCGGGAAGAAGAAATTCTATCTGAACAGCCAACCCTAATTCCAATGTTGACCGCTCAGTCGCCATTCTGCAAGGCAAGACAAAAACCTGAAGGAAGTATCTCAAACTCACCTACGCCCCCAAACGGGAGTGCTGAGATGGAGTACTGGATTAAGCAGTCGTTGGCCGTTACCCCACCACTAGATGTCTCTGCTATCATCTTCTTTACCAGCTGCGCAGACAAGAAACACAAACTTAATCACAGCATGCAGTAAATACTCTGATAATCTGGTGCACACAGGGACTCGGTTCTGTGGACTCTCAGACTTTAATGATAATTGAGTGCTAATCCCATTAACCCGATACATTTTTGACATATTTTTCTGCATAATACACAATGCATTTTTAACACTTTTATGGATAATAACCTGGTAAGTTATAGGGAGCCCAGGTGGGTGTTAGAACAACATGGGAATCATGGCCCAGGTGAGTGTTAGACCATAAGACATAAGACCAGAATTAGGCCATTTGGGTCTGCTCTACCTTTCAATAATAGCTGATGTATTTTACCTCTTAACCCCATTCTCCTATCTTCTCCCCGTAATCTTTGATGGCCTTACTAATCAAGAACCTATCAATCTCATCTTTAAGTATACTCGGTGACTTGGTCTCCACAGCCGTCTGTGGCAATGGATTCCACAGATTCACCACCCCCGGGGACAATGCAGAAACAACACCTGTGAGCCAGGTGACAAACATTCAGATTTTCTGAACAGTCGTCGACAGGTTTTCAGAATTTACTGCTCCCCTGCCAAAAAGAGCAAAATATTCCTCACTTCTGACATCTGCAACATGAATAAAAAGTGTCAGGAATACAGAGCAGGTCAGAGGGCCACTGTTAGTGCTTCAAATGGACGACCACTTGCTGGTTTATTCGTCCGCCCGACCTGCTGAGTTCCTCCAGCGTTTTGTTGTTGCCTATTCACTGGAACTGCTCCATCACCCAGTTCTGCTCAGAATCTGGAAGAGTACAGATTCATAGAGGTATGCAGCAGAGGAAAAGGCCCTTCAGCCCTACTCACCCATGCTGACCAAGCTGCATAACTACACTAATCTCTTTTATCCCATATCTCTCCAAGTCTTTTACACTGTTTTTGAAAGTTCTCATTGTACCTTTCTCTACCATACCCTCTACTCCATATACTCACCATATTGTGTGGAAAAACTTGTCCCTTGGGGCTCCTTTCATCTACCTATCTGACTTTAAACCTACGCCCTTTAGACGCTCACAAATTTCTACAGATGTACCATACAGAGCATTCTAACTGGCTGCATCATTGGCTGGTATGGGGGGGGGAAGGGGAGTCCACTGCACAGGATCAAAATAAGCTGCTGAGTCCACTCCTTAATGGGCGCTCGCCTCCCCAGTTTCTTCAAAAGGTGATGCCTCAAAAAGGCAGTGTCCATCATTCAGGACTCCCATCACCAGGACATGCCCTCTTCTCATTGCTACCATTAGGAAAGAGGTACAGAAGGCACACACTCAACGGTTCAGGAACAGCTTCTTCCCCTCTGCTATCTGATTTCTTAATGGACATTGAACCCATGAAGATTAGCTCAGTACTTTTTTTATTTCTATTTTTGCACTACACACACACTATAATTCATACTCTTTTCCATCATTATATATTGCATTGTGCTACTGCCACAAAGACAACAAACCTGACGACACATGTGGTGATATTAAACCGGATTTGGATTCTTTAGTTTTAAACTCCCCTCCCTGGGAAAAGACTGATTATCTACACCCCTCGTGATTGTACAAGCCTCAACAGGCTCCCTCCTCAGGCTCCTCACTGCAGGGTAAACAGCCCCAGCCTGCCCAGTCTCTCCTGGTAACTCAAGGCCTCCAGTTAAAGTCACACAGCACAGAAACTAGACTATCTAGTCTGTGCCAGCTCAATCTTCTGCCTAGTTCTGCAGTCCACCTAAAAGGTGAATATTAAGGGAAGTTTTAATGGGTAAGGCCTGCTTACAACGGCTCACTTCACATCCCAACTCTGGGAGTTCAAAATTGCCCTCTAGTCAATTGTGCACTGAAGTATAATGGCTGTAGTAAGAGTAAATGGCTGCAAGAGTTAATGACCAGGATCAATGACTAACTGAGGGAAGGTATTAACCAGAACAGCTGATGTAAAAAACAAAAACTGCAGATGCTATAGCTTAAGCAAAAATAGAAAATGCTAGATATACTCAGAAGATCGGGCAGTCTGTGGAGACAGAAATAGTCTATTCTGGTCTGTGATTCCTCATCAAGTTGCATCACTTTTTCCCAGTTCTGAAGAGGAATCGCAGACCTGAAACCTTCTCTCCTCACAGACGCCGACTGACCTGCTGTGGACGGCGCAGTACCATAGCGGTTATTGCATTGCTTTACGGTACCAGCTGTTCAATTCTCCCCGCTGCCTGTAAGGAGTTGTTACGTTCTCCCCATGACCATGTGAGGCCCCTCCAGGTGTCCCAGCTTCCTCCTACGTCCCAAAGATGTACTGGTTAGGGTTAGTAAGTTCTGGGCACATTACGTTGGTGCTGGAAGCTTGGTGATATTTGCAGGCTGCCCCCAGCACAATCCTCACTGATTTGATGCAAAGTTCGCATTTCCCTGTATGCTTCAATGTGCATGACAAGTAAAGCTGATCTGCATCTAATGTACCTGATACTGGGAGAACAGCCGAACCCAATCACAAAATAGTGCCACAGGAGCCTCAGCTTAACAACTCAACCAGATAAGACAGCACCTCCCTCAATACCATGGTGCTGAAATCTCCGAATGGTGATAAAATGATACAATTTAGAAATAGACAGCATAGCCCATCACATCAAAGATCGGAGCTCAAAAGTCAACCTGTAGTCCCGAAGATGAAGCCCAGAAGCTGAAGCTTAGGAGACTGGAAGCCTGTTCTGAAGATATCGAGGGGTTTGTGTCTGTGTCAGGAAGAGGGCTTACTTTGCTGTTGTTGCATTCTGTTCTTGTCATGCTCTGTGTTGTTCTGCCAACTGTCTCTTACCCCTTACCCTAATTAATGTCACCTAGCTTTATTTCACTCTGATAAAGAGAAAAACTTGCTGTGGCCCACCGTCTCTACATCTCTCATCATCTTATGCACCTTAATCATGTTCCTTCTTACTGCAGGGAGAGCAGACCAAGACTCCCCAGCTTCTCTCCTCATAACTGAACTGCAGCGTCACAGGTCAATCGCCTCTGCGCCCTGTCGAGCACTATCACATCCTTCCCATAGTGCGTGTTCAGAGCTAGCACAGTGCTTTACAGTACCAATTCCCACCGACGCCTGTAAGGAGGCTCTATGTCCTCTTTGTGACCGTGTGGGTTTCCTCCCACATACCGGTTGGCAGGTTAATTAGTCATTATAAATTGTCCCGTGATTAGGCTAGAGTTAAATTGGGGATTGCTAAGCAATACAGCTCGAAGGGCCAGGAGGGATGGATGGATGAACAAATGGTACTGCTATTGATTTCTGACCAGTGCTTTATATGGTCAGAAACACAAGGGACAGTAGACGCTGGAACCTGGACTGATAAACAAGATGCTGGGGGAAATCAGCAGGTCAGGAAGCAGCTATGGAGGAAAGTGAATAATAGACATTTTGGGCTGAGATCCTTTATTGGTAACATTTACTACACCGGAATGTCAAGACCAAGCACTGGCAATGAACGGAGACAACAACCCTTACCTTCTTGTTGTGGGAGAAGACGTAGAGAGCCAGAGGCTTGTCCCGCTTGTTGATGAAGGCAATGGCCTCGTCCACACTACTGACCGTGACAATGGGCAGCACCGGCCCGAAGATCTCCTCCTGCATAATCTTGGAGTCAGGATCCACGTCAGTCACAACTGTCGGAGCTGAGCAAGTGAACAAGAGGCTCTGGTCACACACGAAAGAGATAACTGTTGCAGTTCTGATTAGAATTGTGCCAGGTCCCCACTGCCCCGGTCTCTGTTGATCCACTGTAGCTGCACTGGGTCACTCTCTGGCAGGTGTCCACACAGGGAGCAGCTTTCCAGGGCAGCGTATGTGACTAGAACGGGTCTCCTTTCACACCTGACCTCAGCACCGGTGACAGATAGTCACCGAGGCAACAGTGGGCAGGGGGAGACACACAAAGCAGAGCACAGGCCCTTCAGCCCACAAAGTTGTGCTGACCTTCAATAGCAACTTTTTTCTGCTACATAGCTCTCCATTTTCCCATCATCTATGTAAGAGTCCCTGATGTATCCACCTCTACCACCAACCCTGGCAGCATGTTCCACACAGCCATCACTGTTTAAAAAAAAAACTTAACCTCTAATATACTTTCCTCCAGTCATCTTAAAAATATGCCTCCTCACTTTAGCCATTTCCACCCTGGTTAAAAGTCTCTGGCTGTCCACAATACATATGCCTCTTATTAACTTGTACACCTCTATCAAGTCACCTCTCACTCTCCTGCACTCCAAAGAGAAAAGCCCTCGCTCACCCATCCTTCCCTCACAGGACATGCTCTCTAATCCAGACACATCCTGGGAAATCTCCACTGCATCATCTCTAAAGCTTCCTTTCAATAACGAGAGGACCAGAACTGAACACAATATTCCAAGTGTGGTATAACCAGGATTTTATAGAGCTGCAACATTACCTCTCTTATCTTGAACCCCATCCCTCAACTAATGACAGCAAAACACACCACAAGATCCTTAACGATACCATCAACTTGAGGGATCTATGGATGTTAAACCTCACTTTGTCCTCCCATCAGTTCCAACTTCGCACACCCCACTCTCCCGCCATTCCTGACCCACAGACCAGACCTCTTTCCAGCTCCCACCCCTCTACGCCAAACCTAGATCTAGACCCTGCCCGGAGGCCACAGCCAGGAGGCAGACTGAACAGACAACTACACTGCCGGTGAAGTAAGAACTGGAGATCAGACAAAATGAGTTCATCTCCCCCACTGCAGTAACTCAGGAGATTAGAGGAAGGCCGGAGACTCTCAGAGGCAGTAGGGACAGGGGCTCTTCGAGAGCAGAGCAGGGAAGAGAAATGAACTCCCACCAGGGACTAGAGAAAGCCAAAGTCATGGATGAAGGAAGGAAATCAGCAGGAATTATTTCTGGTTCAATTCCTCAACAGGATAGTAACCTGTGCTGTGCCTTGCTAATCAGAGTGTGAACCAAGTAACTACTTGCTTGATAAATCAACAGCATACATTGTTACACTGGTACTTTGCTCCTTGTGGTACGGTGTCTATGTGGTGTAGAATCAATGATCACACAACCTCCCACAGTCAAAAGTACCTATGTAGAGATCTCCTTCGTCATTCTGACCGCCATACGCCACATTCACTCCTTCCAGCAAGGACATAATTCTCCGAAAATGTCGTTGATTGATGATTCGTCCGTAGTCCGGGGATGTCTGGGGGTTGGATCCGTAAAATTCCTAGAAGAAAAGGAAACAGGAATATTAAAACAATAATAGTCAAACAGAGTCTAATGCAAAGGATCAATGGTGCCAGAGGCTGGGAAGGGACAATGATAAACCATTGCCCCATCACCAAAACTAGTTTCTTACATGGAAGACTGCACACTTTGGTGCCACTGGGCTGCAGGCACCTTCTGCCAGATGGAGACCTGGTTCACGGCCACATTTCCACCTCACAAGCTGATCAGGTTATGAATGGTTCACAGGAACCAAGAGCGGACGTGAATACAGACCTGGTTTCCCCAGGGATACTGAAGTGCCACAAAAGCTCAACAGATTTGGAACACAGAAGAGTTTCAAGTGGGATCAGAGAAAATTGCATGGTAGGTACTCAAGGATGTTGCTGAAAAATTTCTTGGCATTTACAGAGCACCAAACTACGTACTGTTTGGTTGACAACAGGCTTCAAGCATACAAAACCATCAAGTGCAACATGTCACTAAAGATTCACTCTCTGAATTCTCACTTAGACTTCTTCCCTGCAAATCCTGACACTGTCAGTGATGAGACGGTGAAAGCTTTCACCGGGACAATGTGGTCATGAAGAAATGGTATCAGAGCAACTGGAATCCACCAACGCTGGTTGATCATTGTTGGACACTTAAGCCAGAAGCCTCAGACACTGAGTACAAATGAAAATCATCTTCAAAACATTTCAGTTGAACTACAGCAAAACATCAGCACCGTTATGCAACTAAACACATTATATTCAATAAAAGTTCATTTCTTGTTTCTCCAAATTCCTATGTGATACAAGCAATCTGAAATTATATTCATGTTCAGCTTCAAGTGGTCTATCACGAACAAAATAAATACTGAAGAAGCAACAATTTTGAAAAACTTTGTTGTCCAGTGTAATAACACAGTCGCACGTGCACTAATCTCCGCTGGCTGTGGGGACCCAGAGACTGAGCTCGCATCCTAACGAAAATCTCACTCATTTTGTACAAGATGTAGTAAAGGAAGCACCTGCTACAGCCAAGTTGGCCTTTTTTCTTTCAGATGCCAACCGCCCTCTGTCCCCCTCACTTTGCACTCACTGTAGTAGTGGAGCTGATCCGCTTCACCACCTCATCTTGGATACTTTTATCACACAGGATGTAGTCCGGGGCGATGCAGGTTTGCCCACAGTTGGTGTACCGACCCCACGCTATACGCCTAGAAGGAAAAAGAGCAAATATTCACAAATGACCAAAGGTGATGTCACTGAATGTTTAGCCAAGCTTGCCCACCTCTTCCTCTAGACCCTGCTCACTCCTATTGGTCAAGACTTCAAACACTGAGCCAATTTTTTTATCAAAGGATGGAAGTGACCAATTCAGCTACTTACCAGGAGTATGGATGCTGTAGGAGATCCATATTCAGTTATTCATCATGTGCACAAAGTGAAATACATCACTTGTGTTAACAGCCCCAAGGATGTGCTACGGGCAGGCAGCGAGTGTCACCAGGTCTGTAAGAGGCTGCAGGTCAGCCAGCTCCATCGTAGGCAAAAGCAACCCTAGCAGAGTTAGGCTACTGAGCCTATCAGGTCTGCTTTGCTATTCCATCACGGCTGATTTATTATCCCCCTCCACCCCATTCTCCTGCTTTCATCCCATAACCTTTGACACTCTTACTAATCAAGAACCTATCAATCTCCACCTTAAATATACCCAATAACTGCCTCCACGGCCGTCTGTGATGATGAATTCCACATATTCACCACCCTCTGGCTAAAGAGATTCCACCTCATCTCCATTCTTAAAGGAACGTCCTGGTCTTCTGAGGTGTGCCCTCTGGTCCATCTCTCCATGTCCACTCTATCAAGGCCTTTCAATATTCAATAACTTTCAGTGAGATGCTCCTTCCCTCAACTCTTCTAAATGATGGTGAGTACAGGCCCAGAGCCATCAAACAGTCTTCATACATTAACCCTTTCACTTTCAGGATCATTCTCACAAACTACAGAGGAAACCTTCAAGAAGGCAGGATCCATCACTAAGGACCCTCACCATCTGGGATAGGCCCTCTTCTCACTATTACCATCATTCAACATTTTAGGAACAGTTTTTTCCTGTCTACTATCAGATTACTGAACAGTCCATGAATGTTAACACACTATTCCCCTTTTGCACTTTTTTTATTGCAACTTACAGTAACTTATTTTTATTTTATTCAGAGATACAGCATGGTATCAGACTCTTCCGGCCCAATGAGCCTGCACCACTCAATTACACCCGTGACCAATTAACTTACTAGCCCCAGTGCCTTTAAAATGTGGGAGGAAACTAGAGAACCTGGAGTCATAGTCTTAGAGAAGTACAGCACAGAAACAGGCCCTTTGGCCCATCTAGTCCATGCCAAAACAATTTAAACTGCCTACTCCCAATTACCTGCGCCGGGATATCCCTACTATCCACGTACCTATCTAAACTTCTCTTAAATGATAAAATCCAGCTTGCATGCACCACTTGTGCTGTAAGTTCATTCCACACTCACAACCCTCTGAGTGAAGTTCCCCCTCATGTTACCCTTAAACTTCTCACCTTTCACCCTTAAGCCATGACGTCTGATCGTAGTCCCACCCAACCTCAGTGGAAATTCCATTTACCCTATCTATACCCCTCATAATTTTGTGTACCTCTGCGGTCTTCTACATTCTAAATAATACAGTCCTAACCTAATCAATCTTTCCTTATAACTCTGATCCTCCAGGCCTGGCAATATCCTTGTAAACTTTCTCTGCATTCTTTCAACTTTGTTTATATCTTTCCTGTAGGTAGGTGACCAAAGCTGCACACAATACTTCATATTAAATCTCACCAATATCTTATACAACTTCAACATAATATCCCATCTTCTGTACTCAAGACATTGATTTATGAAGGCCACTGTGGAAAAATACTTTCTTTATGGCCCTATCTACCTGTGACACCACTTTCAACGACATACCTGTATTCCCAGACACCTTTGTTCTATAATATTCCTCAGTGCTCTACTATTCACTGTGCAAGACCGACTATGGTTGGTCCTACTGAAGTGCACTGGCCTACTTTAAATTCCATCTGTCATTTTCAGCCCATTTTTCCAGCTGATGCAGATCCCTCTGCAAGCCATGATAGCCTTCTTCGCTGTCCACTACACCCTCTGCTCCAACTAACTACATTATCATCCAGATCATTGATATAATGACAAACAACAATGGACCCAGCACTGATCCCTGTGGCACATCACTAGTCACAGGTCTCCAGTCAGACAGACAACCATCTACCACCACTCTCTGGCTTTTCCCACAAAGCCAATATCTAATCTAATTTACAACCTCATCCTGAATGCTGAGAGACTAAACCTTCTTCACCAGCCTCCCATGCGGGACCTTGCCTTGCTAAAGTCCATGGAGACAACATCCCCTGCCTTGCCTTCATCCACTTTCTTGGTAACTTCCTCAAAAAGTTCTATAAGATTGGTTAGACATGACCTACCACGCAAGCAACCATGACTACTATCTTTGATCAGTCCGAGTCTATCCAAATAGTTATATATCCAGTCCCTTTCCGATAACTTTCCCACAACTGGTGTCAGACTCACTGGCCTATAATTTCCTGGTTTATGGTCAAAGTCTTTCTTGAACAGTGGAACAACATTAGCTGTCCTCCAAAACTCTCGCACCTCTCCTGTCGCTAAGAATGTTTTAAATATCTCTACTAGGACCCCGGCAGTTTCTATACTTGCCTCCCCTAGGGTCTGAGGGAATATCCGGGGGATCTACCCACCCTGTTTTGCCTCAAGGTAGCAGACACCTCCTCCTCTGTAATCTGTACAGGGTCCATGAAGTTTGCATCACTTCTTTAGACTGCATCTGTATTTATCCGAGACACAGATACAAAGAATGCATTCAAAATCTTCCCGATCTGTCTTGGCTCCACACGTGAATTACTATTCTGGTCTTCCAGAGGACCAATTGTGCCCCTAGCAATCCTTTTGCTCTTAACATGCCTGTAGAATTACTTAGGATTCTCCCTCACCTTATCTGCTAGAGCAACTCATTGCCTTCTTTTAGACTCCCTGATTTATTTCTTAAATGTCTCTTGCATTTCTTATACTCCATGTGCACCTCATTTGTTTCTACTTGCCTGCTGTGTACCTCCTTTTTTCTCTTAACCGGGTCCTCAATTGTTATTGAAAACCAAGGTTTGCTACTCTTTTCTAACAGGCACATACAAGCTTTGTACTCTCAATTTCCTTTCTGAAGGCCTCCCACTTTCCAAGTATACCTGCACCAGAAAACAGCCTGTCCCAATCCACACTTGCCAGTTTATTTCTGATGCCTTCAAATTTGTCCTTTCTCCAACTATGAATTTCAACACTCGGAACAGACCAATCTCTTTGTGTATTTTCTTTGAAAATAACTGCATTAGTGTTCCCCTACACCAACTACTGTCATCTGCCCTGTCTCATTCCCTAATAGTAGATCTAGTGGTTCTATCCCATCTACTCCTTTTACAGTGTGGGATTCCCAGTCAGTATGTGGAAAGTTAAAATCACCTACTGTAACCACCTTATGTTTCTAGCAACACACTGGACCACAGTTACACCACCATTGGAAAGTCCAAGCATCTGGCTGTACTTCTACTCCCAGAGTACAGGCAGAGACTGAAGTAGTGAGGACCAAGAAGGTATGGGCAAGAGCACTTAGAAGACTGCTTTGAATTGATGGACTGGAGTATACTGGGATTCATCTTCGAATCTGGATGAGTTTGCTGCAGTTGTTACCAACTTCATTAAAACCTGTGTGGTTGAGTGTGTGCCTATGAAAACTTGCTGTACATTCCCAAGCCAAAAGCTATGGATGAACCAGGAGGTTCATTGTCTGCTGAGGGCTAGGTCTGTGGCACTTAAGTCTGGTGACCAAGTCTGTACTAGAGAACCAGGTGTGACTTGTAGAGGGCTAATTCAAGAGCCAAGAAACAATTCCGAGCGAGATAGGAGGTAACATCGGATGCATGTCAACTCTGGCAGGGTTTGCAGGACATCACTTACTACAAAGCCTATGATCGGCAGCGATGCTTCACTACCAGGCGAGCTCAATGCCTATTATGCCCGCTTTGAAAGGGAGCATATAACTACAACTGTGAAGATCCCTGTTGCAACTAGTGACCCTGTGATCGCTGTCTCAGAGGGTGCTATCAGTTTGGCCTTCAGAAGGGCGAGACCTCACAAGGCAGCAGGCCCTGATGGAGTACCTGGTAAGGCTCTGAAAACTTGTGCATTCAAGGACAGTTTCAACCTCGCACTGCTATGGTTGTAAGTTCCCACCTGCTTCAAAAGTGCCCAAGGAGAGTAGTGTGAACTGTCTTAATGACCACCTTTCAGTAACGCTCACATTCATGGTGAGGAAATGCTTCGAGAGGTTGGTCATGGCTAAAATCAACTCCTGCCTCAGCAAGGACCTTGACCACTGCAGTTTGCCTATTGCCACAATAGATCAATGGCAAATGCAATCTCAATGGCTTCTTAGATCACCCGAACAATATAAACATCTGTGTTATGCTGTTCATCGATTATAGCTCCGTGTTTAACGCCATCATTCCTACAATCCTCATCGATAAGCTCCAGAACCTTGGCCTCTGTATCTCCCTCTGCGATTGGATTGTTGACTATTTATATCTGCATTTGCAGTTTATAGTTCCTGATGTTTACAGTTTATAGGTACTGTTTTATAGATTTGCTAAGTATTCCCGCAGAAAAAGAATCTCAGGGTTGTATGTGGTGACGTACTTGTACTCTGATAATAAACTTCACTTTGAACTAACCGGAAGATCACAATCTGTGCAGATTGATAATAATATCAACTGCTCACTGACGATATACACAGGCGCACGTCAGGGACGTGTACATAGCCCACGGCTCTACTCTCTCTATACCCACGACTGTGTGGCTAGGTAGGCATAGCTCAAATGCTATCTATAAATTTGCTGATGATAAAACCATTGTTGACAGAATCTCAAATAGTGACAAGAAGGCATACAGGAGAGAGATATACCAGCTAGATGAGTGGTTTCACAGCAATAACCTTGCACTCAAAGACCAAAGAAATGGTTGTGGACTTCAGAAAAGGTAGGATGAGGGAACGTGAACCAATCTTCACTGAGGGATCGGAAGTGGAGAGAGTGAGCAATTTCAAGTTCCTGGGTATCAAGATCTCTGAGGATCTAACCTGGTCCCAATATATTGATGCAGCTATAAAGAAGGCAAGACAGTGGCTACAGTTCATTAGGAGTTTGAGGAGATTTGGTTTGTCCCCTAAAACACTTGAAAACTTCTACAGAAGTACCGTGGAGAGCATTCTGACAGGCTGCATCACTCCCTGGTATGGGGGGAGCGGGTGCTACTGCACAGGATCAAAAGAAGCTACAGGAAGTTGTAAAATCAGTCCGTTCCATCTTGAGTACTAGCCTCCATCTGAGTTGGACAAGCCATATCAGGGGTGTGTAAAAAGAGCTACCTTCCAATCAGGACAGCGATTGAGATTTTAAAGGCAGAGTTATGCAGCAGCTTCTGAGTTGAGGAGCGACCAACCAGCCAGCAAGAGGGATTCATTAGAAAAGGCCAATAAAAATAACTCCAGTGCAAGTGGAGTGGCCAGTTATTACCCCTCAACCATCAGGCTCTTGAACCAAAAGGGATAACTTCACTCAAGTTCACTTGCCCATCACTGAACTGTTCCCACAACCCATGAATTCACTTTCCAAGACTCTTTAGCTCATGTTTATTATTATTTCTTTCTTTTTCTGTCTGCAGTTTGCTGTCTTTTACACGCTGGATGAACGCCCAAGTTGGTGTGGTGTTTCAATGATTCTATTATGGTTATTACTTATACTTTGGTAATAAATTTACTTTGAACCTTGAAGTGGCGCCCTGCAGGGATCTGTACTGGGATATTTGTTGCTTGTGATGAAAACGTACAGTAGAGGGGTGGGTTAGGAAGCCTGAAACGTATAGTGTAGCACCTTGGTAGGTCAAATGTAGAGACAGTACACTGTTAAGGGAAAGACTTAAGTGTTAATGAGCAAAAGGATTTTGAGGTCCAAGTTCATAGCTCCCCAAAAGTGGCTACACAGGTTGACAGGGTGGTTAAGAAGGCATATGGGCATGCTTGCCTTTAATAGAGGCATTGAGTTCAGAAGTTATGTATTACATACAGTCTGGTCACCCTGTTATAGAAAGGATGTCGAGGCTTTGGAGAGGTTTACCAGGGTACCGTCTGCATCAGAGGGATTGTGCTATACTGAGAAGGTGGACGTCCTTGGGCTGTTTTCTCTGGAGCAGTGGAGGCAAGGGCAGATCTCATAGAGGCTTACAAGATCATGAGAGGCACAGATGAGACAGGCAATATCTTTTACTCCAGGGCTGAAATACTTATAATAATACCACTTTGAAAGAGATGTGTAAAGGCCAAGAGAATGGTGGGTGTACTGCCTGAGGTGGTAGTAGAGGCAGATGCATTAGGGGCATTTAGATAGACACATGAATGTCAGGAAAAAGGGACGATATGGACATTGTGCTGGCAGAGCGGACTAGTTTAGCTGGCCACGATTATTAATGGATTTGTTTCAGCACAACATTGTGGGCCAAAAGGCCTTTTCCTGTGCTGACTTGTACTGTTCTGTGTTCGCTCCCTTCATCCCCACTTAGAGCACGTGCTCCCAAGGTAAAGTCTGAACCGCACTGTATCAGCCAGAGACAAACCTGCAGGCAACGTCCAGATTGCAGTCCTTATCGATGTAGCACGGGCTCTTCCCGCCGAGCTCCAGGGTCACCGGGGTCAGGTGCTCAGCAGCGGCCGCCATGATAATCTTGCCGATGGCAGCACTGCCCGTATAGAGGATGTGGTCGAAGGGGTGCTTCAGCAGCTCAGCTGCCTCTTCTGGCCCTCCGGTGATCACGGGGTACAGATCCTTGAGGAAGGAAGTTTCACATCAACTATTTCAAGCCGCATTACCCGCCAACTACAAGGCTCCCTTGGAAGTTCAGCCCATCGAATGACTGACTGTGATTTTGACCAGTCCACCAACGTTCCCTGTCAAGCCGAGAGGAGGTCTGACAGAGGGGATCAGCTGTGCCCTGTGCCACAGGGCATTCTGGCCTCGTGTGAGACCTGTCAATGCTTTTGCGGAGGTTCCGGAGAGGCTGCAGGGAAGAGTTACCAGGATGGTTCCAGGGCCGAGGGAGGCCAGCTGCAGGGCTATGGAACCTCAGTATTCGAGTTTAAAGGAGAATGAAATGTAAATGTAAATAAGTGTAGAGGAGAGTGTAAAGGAGAATCTGGTTACTACCGACCCGATGCAGCACAAAAAAAACAACAAAAAAAAACACAATAAATATAAATATCAAAGCAATCCTACAAAACACAGTGTACAAGGGTGGGTACCACAGATGGGCTGAATGGTCTCCTGGGTCACAGTGATTCTGACTGGCCTACACAGAGGCACAAAATGGGTCCGTGCCACATCACCTCTGTGGCAGCACAACACAACCACCACCACCCTCCCACAGATGACTTCCTATTGCGCCTATTCCTATAGGGGTGGGATGTCTTGTTCTTCCGCCTTCCCGGCAGGTGGTGAGCGGTGCAGGGGAGGTGGGGTGACTTGCTGTCCCAGTCGCGCAGTGCCCGCACTCACCTTGTCCAGGTACTGAGGGAGGAGATCCACCAGCAGCTGGGCGGTATTCCCACTCACTTCCGACGGCTTCAGGACTGCGGCGTTCCCTGGGGACAGGGTCACAACACCGGTTGTCATTCTGGGTTTACAGCAATACAGGCCATTCAGCCCAACAGAGCCGCCACTGGCATTCCCACACTATTCAAGCCTTCTTCCCACCATAATCAGCAGTCTTCCCTCATCTCCCTCCACCAGCTCTTCCTCACCCTCTGCTGAAGGCACCACTTCCATTCCCCCGCAATGCTTCCTGCAGAGTGGTGGAGTGAATGGAGTTCCGTGCACTCAACACCAAGTTCCTCCTGAACTCCCCACTGGATTTCTCAGAGACACACTTATATTTGTGCCTAGCTTTGCACCGTCACATGAGGTGACACCCCTCAAAACCAACAGAAGCCTGTCCCCATTCTACAGACCTCTGTTGCCTCCCCCCATCCTTCACACGTTTCTTCTCTGGGGAAGGAGCCCCACCCACCACACCCAGCCCCACAGAGCCTCCCTTGACACAATGAACACAGTTCCCCCCCCCCACACCCCAATCACTCAACAGAATCCCCTTGTGCAATCTCTTATCCAATTTCTCTTTTAACATTGCAAATGATAATCACGCAGAAACGGAACCAAGGAGATACAAGCCAACATTAGTGGAAGTCACCAGATCCAGAAAAGCCTAAGAAAACTCGTGGATGTGAAATGGGCGTTGGTCCTTGAAAGTTCATCTTGTGACATCCAAGCTCTCCCTCTGTAATATTCTTAATCAGGCCCAATCTATTTCTGTCCACTGACTCGTCTATAAAGAGAGATCAGCTTTATTTGTAACATACAGTGAAATGTGTTGTTGGCTTCAACGACCAACACGGGCTGCAGAGGGGCTGGGGACTGCCTGCAAGTGTTGCCCCACTTCCAGCTCCAACACAGCACGCGCACAACTCACTAACCCTGACCCGTACCTCTTTGGGATATAGGAGGAAACCCTCACGATCACAGGGAGCATGTACAACAGGCAATGGCGGGGTTTGAACCACGATTGCTGGTGCTATAAAGCGTTATGCTAGCCACTAGGCCACCGCGTCTAGTCGTTTTCTTTCTTAACTTTCATCACCTTCTATCACTGATTTGGACTTGACATCCTGTGGGCTGGACTCACCTGATCTAACGAGGATGATCCCCTGTTCAACCGCTGCCAGATAGTTGACTAGAGTGGGAGAGGGAGGGAGGCGAGGCCTTCAAGATCAAACAGGATTTCTACTCCTGATCTCCACTGGGGTCAGAGTTATCAGACCCTGGATGAGTGCAAGTGAGTAAGCTGGCATCCCCAGAGGTAAGCAGTACCAGACATGGGTGGAGTGGCCCCCAACACACTCCCTTCCCACCAGAGAGACCAGGACCATCACCTCTGGACCACAGACTGAACTGTGGCCCCAACATGGAGTGGTACCTCCCAGAGAAGGGACTGAAATAACTGCAGAATTCCAGGGAAGTTTAAAAAAGTGAAAGAAAACATCAGCAGGACACAAAATGCATCCCTCCCCATCAACAATAATATTATCAACAGAAATGCGTGAGTAATTAAACCAAGGCATACCTGCCGCGATGGCCCCAACTAACGGCTGGAGCACGAGGGCCAACGGGTAGTTCCAAGCTCCAATGATGAGAACCACACCCAGAGGCTCTCGGTGGATGTAAACACTGTCCATCAGTGTCAACACGTTCTTCGTCACGTGCTCTGGTGCCGTCCACACAGGAAGCTTGTCTATAGCCAACTTGATCTCACCCAGAAGCCCCAATATTTCATAAACTTCCACCGCAAACTCGTTCTGGCAATTCACAAAATAAGGAAGTCATTTACCAGTGCACCTTTCACTCAAAGTCAGGCTGGCCATATCGTAGGCCTCACCCAGCCAATCTGTCCATTAGAGTAATCCCCTCACTTCCTCTGAAGCTAAACTTGGTCACACCAGCTCTAATGCAGATGTGGACTACAAGACATCGGAGCAGCAGTAGGCCTCTGGCCCATTGAGTCTACACCACCAATCAATCATGGCTCATTTATTTTCACATTCAACCCCATTTTCCTGCCTTCTCCCTGTAACCTTTAACACCTCCACTTTACATAAACCCAGTGACCTGGTCTCCATAGCTGTCTGTGGCAATGAATTCTACAGATTCACCACCCTCTGGCTAAAGAAATTCTTCATCTCTATTCTAAAGGGATGTCCTTGTATTCTGAGGCTGTGCCCTCTGATCCTAGACTCCCCCTCAATAAGAAATATCATCGCCACATGTTGCTCAGACTTGTATCAACCAACAGTGGGTGTAGACCATTCAGGCCCTGAAGCCTGACCTGCCACGTAATAAATTACTGATATGACTAACTTCAATTTCATATACTTGTCTGTTGTTTCATCTCTGAAATAAATGACCCTCAAAGAGTGACAGCTCGATTCCTCACAAGAGAAACCATCCCTTTCATATCTACACTGTCAGAGAGTCAATCAACACAAAAACAGGTGCTTCGGCCCAACCAAGCTAGTCCCATTTCCCTACATTTGACCCATATCCCACCAAACCTTTCCTATGCATGTACTTGTCCAAATGTCCTTTCAATGTTAATGTACCTGCCTAACCATGTCCTCTGGCAGCTCAGTCCATATATTGTCCATCCCTCAAGTGGAAAAGTCTCCTCTCTCACCTTAAACCTATGATCTCACCAATACACTAAGCACTAAAGCATAACCCATCTGCTGGTTCCTGCATTCAATTTCCATGTCAACCCTGTTTCTTGCTGTACCTGTATACCAACCATTCACAAATCAAGCACTAGGACTTCCAGATCCCTCTACTGTATATTCAAGAGCTTTGCGATCATTCATTGCTTAGATAATATTCTTTTAACTATTTCCAATCAAAGTGACCAGTTTTATGGTTTCCCACATTATACTTAATTTACCATATTTGGCTTTTAAATTAACAACTCTATACCCCTTTGTAGCCTCCTTATGTGATCCTCACACATAAAGATTCAAATTAAAGATTAGCTTTATCATATGTACATGGAAACATACAGTGAAGAGTGTCATGTGCATCAAATCAAATCAGTGAGGACTGTTCAATCACAAACAAGAGAAAATCATCAGATGCTGCAAGTCCAAGCAACACACACAAAATGCTGGAAGAACTCAGCAGGCCAAGCAGCGTCTATGGAGGTGAATAAGCATCGACTGTTTACTCTTTTGCCTGGATGCTGCCTGACCTGCTGAGTTCCTCCAGCATTTTGTATGTGTTGCAGTGAGGATTGTGCTCAGTTGCCTGCAAATGTCACTGTGCTTCCAGCGCCAGCAAAGCATGTCCAAAACCATACGCTTACAGTGAAATGCGTGGTTTTACATGAACAACGCATGACCTCAGTGGGCTGGGAGGTCTGGACCATATACATGCATATTCTGCGATGTTGTATTTTAATGATATTCTATATGGGTTTGTTGATGTGTACGTGAGGGGGCTGGGCTGCGGTGGCGTGGGGGGAGGGGGTTCGCATGTTGGGACTCTTATTCCATGAATGTGTTCTTGTGTGTGACTGTCACCAGTGTGTTTTAGCACCTTGGCCCCATAGTAATGCTGTTTCGTTTGGCCATATTCATGTATGGTTAAATGACAATTAAATTTGAATTGAATTGAAATGTACTGGGGACAATCCACAAGTGTTGCCATATTTCCAGCGCAAGTAGAGCAGAGCCTTTATTAATCCATTTGGAATGTGGGAGGAAACAGAAGCACCCGGAGAAACCCATACTGTGATGGGGAGAATGTACAAATTCCTTACAGGCAGATGTGGGAATTGAAACCCATTCTTACAACGGACACTGTACAGTGATACACCAACCACTACACTTTCAGGAAAACCCCCTCCCCAGCTTACTTTCCCCATAAAATTTTAACTTCCCACCTCACTTTCAAGAACTCTAATTCATGTTCACAATATTTATTGTTTATTTATTTATTTCTATTGTTTTGTTCTTTGTGTATTTGCCCAATTTATTTTCTTTTGTCTATCTGTTTGCCGTGGGCAGTTTTTCTTGATTCTATTGTGTTTCTTCGTGTTTACTCTGAATGCCTGCAAGAAAATTAATCTCAGGGTGGTATACACTGACATATCACTTTGGTAGTAAATTTAGTTTGAACTTTAATTTTGTGACTTTTTTACTTAAGTGACTGTAATAACCTCGAACCTTACGACACATCTTGTCAGCCAGAGGCCTGCTCATACATGCACACTGCTCTCAACATCAAAGGCTGGCCAGCTAATTTGCAAATCAGTGCTATGTGTTCCCACCTACATCCTGAACTTTCATTTTCCCCTCTGTTATCTTTGATGCAGCACCTTCTGGAAATCTGGGAGGTCAGTTTGGTGTTCAGTGTGCTCTTCATAAGGAATAGGGATAGCTTTTTGGTTAGTCAGGGCGTAAACAATTACGGGGAGAAGGCAGGAGTATGGGTTGAGAGGAAAATGGATCAGCCATGATCAAATGGTGGAGACAACTCGATGGGCCAAATGGCAGTTCTGTCTCCATGTCTCACACACTAGATATGTTACAAAAGCAACTGACAATCACAGAGTTAGCTCCCTTATGGCATTGATAGGAAGAGTGTGTAGAGGCAGCAACCACTCTGGCATGAACAGACCGGAGAGCGGGGAGCCGTTAGGTGGATCAGCCTATTCGGAACTACTGAAGGACACAGGGGAGGAGGGGCTTTGAGACTCCGATCACGCATCAAGAACGTTGTTTCCAACCTTGTGCAAGTCCTTGTAGAGCGCCTCCGAGATTTGATCCTTCTTTTCGGTCAGCATCGTCTCCAGAGCTTTCAGCTGCTGAATGCGGAATTCCAGCGGCCGGGTTTTGCCCTGGTTAAACGCAGCTCGGGCACCAGCTATCACGGGCTTAATCCGATCCATGATGGGCCAAGCTCACGCAGAGCAACAGCAAGGTGTCTCCTCGAAGGTACCACGGACACAGAGCAGGGCCTAGATAAAATCTGGACAGACGACAGGTTGTGTGTTAGATTCTGTTGCAAAATTGCGTAAATGATTCAGGAAGTGACAAAATTATAGAGTCGCAATAACACAGGCAGCACAGAAACAGACCCTTTGGCCCATCTGGTCCACGCTAGCCTCAGCATTCTCCCTGCTAGTCCCAGTTGCCCAAGTCCAGCCCGTAACTCTCCAAGACCCTCCGTTCCCTGTACCTATACAACTGCCTCTTTAATAGTGCAGTTACACCCACGAGGACCTTTCATCTGGCAGCTCACTACCCTGTGCGTCAAGAGGTTACCTCTCAGGTCACCTTTAAACCTCTCCCCTCTTACTGTGCCCTCTCATTTTGTACTCCACAATCCTGCAGAAAAAGACTACGACCATCCACCTCATGATTTTAAACATCTGTGAGGTCGCCTCTCATTCTCCTACATTCAAAGGAATTAAGATCCAGCACGGCCAACCTCTCCCTCTAGTCCAGGGATCATCCTTAGAAATCATAAAACTTGAGAAGGTCCGCAGATGCTGAAAATCCAGAGCAAAGCACACAAGATGCTGGAGGAACTCGGCAGGTCAGGCAGCATCTATGGAAATGAATCAACAGTCGACGTTTCAGGCCGAGACCCTTCATCAGGTCTGGAAAGGAGGGGAGGAAGACGCCAGAAGGTGTGGGGAGGGGAAGGAGGATAGCTGGAAGGTGATAGGTGAAGTCTGGTAGGTAGGAACAGTAAAGGGTTGGAGAAGAAGGAATCTGATAGGAGAGGAGAGTGGACCATAGGAGGAAGGGAAGGAGGAGGGGACCCTGAGGGAGAGGAGGCAAGAGACGGAGTGGGGAATAGAAGAAGAGGGAAGGGGAAAGGATTTTTTTTTAAACCGCAGGGAGAAATTGATATTCATGCTAACAGGTTGGAGGCTACCCAGACAGAATACAAGGTGTTGCTCCTCCACCCTGAGGGTAGCTTCATCTTGGAACAAGTAGAGGCCATGGATGGACATCTCAGAACAGGAACTAAAATGTTTGGCCACCAAAAAGTTCTGCTTTTGGTGGATCATTGTTGGAAGTCTCTTCTACACCCTCTCCAGCTTGACAATGTCTTTCCTATTCAAGGTGAATTGGACTACACGATACTCCAAGCGTGGCCTCGGCAACAACAGACACTACTGCAACATAGTGTTTCTACTCTTAAACCCACTGGTTCCTTAAGGTGTCATAGCCAGGGAAGTTAGTGGGGAAAAGCTCCCACTACTTATTAAATGCTCCCAACTGTGTGCACCTCAGATAGGCTCTGGCAACCAAGTCCAGAACCTGCCCTTCACGTGCAGCTTAGCGACAAACCCCTGCAGAACCATTTCTACTGACAGGAGAAGGGGCAAAAGCAGGTTACTGGCACCTTAAAGCCAGTCATTTCAAGCAGATGGGGCTCGTAGGCCATGGTTGGCAGTTCATCTTGGAGAAGAAAAACTCTTAGCTTAAACCTTCACTGCCTTGCGGCTATACCCAATCACGGGGAAGGCTTCAGGAGTAAACCCCGAGGGCAAAATCCAGAGCTGGAATCCCTACGTTGAGTTCAACGCTGACCAGCAACTCCTGTGTCGCTGCTGGTGCCAAACTGTATCGGTCTCTGCCGTTCCTTTGGGCTCATCAGATGCGTGGAGAGGGAAGCTTGCTACATGGGCAACAGCTTGCTCTCCATATCGTACTGCCTAAGCTTGCATCTTACACACTGGGACACAACATCCATGGCCAACCCTGACCAATTGAAGCCTCGCCTCACCTTACTAAACCTATTGCCCTAAATGATGAAGAAAGGCTGAACCCCCTCCCCTGCCTATTTGTGCGGCTGTTCTCAGCAAACTGTGCCTCGACTCCCAGGTCTCTCCGTTCCATGATACATCAGTGCCAAGCCATTCCCTGTAGTAGAAGTCTTACTCTGGTTTGAATGTCCAGCTTCCGTCACCTCACACTCAACCAGGCTGAACTCTGTACGTCATTCCTCAGCCCATTTCCCTAACTGATCAAGTTCTCTTTGCAACTCATTGTAACCTGTCTCATTTTCAATAAGACCCCTAATCAGTGTCATCAGCAAACGTGCATATCAGAAACATAATAAGGTTTGATATCACCGGTATATGTCGTGAAATTTGTTAACTTTACAGCAGCAGTACATGATACATAGAGAAAAAAAAAGGGGGGGTGTAAGCCACACGCTAACTTGAGGCATGAGAGCTAACCGACCACTAGTAGAGCAGGCATTTTCAAAAAAGGGTGAGGACCTGCAACAGAGAAGAGCCACAGCCCTGCAGGCGGCGAGCACGCAGCGCCACAACACGTCTGAAACTCGGCAGTCTCGTGAAACCTTACCAACCGGACAGACAGTATTGGGGATGCATAAATTAGCAACCAGGGTGCCCAACAGAACAAGTCAGCTGGTAAGTCAGCTGCACTCAATTTTCTCTACAGATCTACGGAAATCAGGTTGCACAATGACACAGTGCTGGCTGGAACCAAACAGTGAAATAGAGCCAATCAGTGAACCTGCCGACCAAAGGATTCCTTGAGGTGTTCAAAGCGTCCTTGGCCTCATACGTGCGGTCAAGAACCATCTTTGGGAATTATGAGACCTTACGTGATTGGTCAACCACACTAACTAAAGGCAGCTTGCCAAACACCAGTTCAATCCCAGCTAACATTCAGATTCCAGTCGGAACCCTTGTCGACGTGATTTTCACTGTTGTGATCATCTTCATCGTCGCCTCACCGTTCCACTGCATGCCACTACCGTCGCTGTTGTCAAGATCTGACGGGCATTCCCAGTTTGTGTTCATTTTTAATTTAGCCTCATTAACGCTGGATAAATACGTTCAATGCAATCTCTATGAGTCTGAAGGCAGTGAAGCCTTGAATTCCAATCCTTCAAAGAAACAAACTACAGAAAATGCGTCAATACGATGTTACATACTGGAGTATGGTTTTATTCCATTCCTGTCACATCAGTCTTATTAGTAATATTGTACTGTCTAATGAAGCCATGAAATCAACAAGATTGCAGGAACACCTCCGTAAAAGACACCCTGAAAAGGCGACTTATGGTATTACTCAGTTCCAGAGGATGAAAGAGGCATTTGAAAAGTATTGCACACCAAAGTCATTTGCCAAGAAAGCTAAAAATAGCCTTGATAGCCCTATTGTTACTTCTTATAACATTTCCAAAATGATAGCAAAGTGTGGAAAATCTCACACAATTGGTGAAAGATCAAGCATGTCTGCTGTATCAGAAGTGCTCACCACTGTTCTCAAAATGGATACCAGTATGTTAAAATCAATTCCTCGGAGTTATAACTCTGGAGCTCCTCATATTGATGAAATGACTGAAGACATTGATTATCAACAATACACAGAGCTACAAACAACAGGATCTAGGATATGACTGGATGAGTCAACTGTGTGAGACAACGAGGCATTGTTAATGGCATATGTATGGTTTATCAAAAATGGAAAAGTTTATGAAGAGATTCTCTTGTAAAAAGTTAAAAACTATCAACGTAGATTCAATCTACAGCAAGCTCAAAAAGTATATTGAGGATTCAAGTATTCTGATTAGGAACATAACTTCTTTTGCAACAGATGGAGCACCATTTATGACATGTTACCATGCTGGTTTAGAGGCATTTATGAAAAAAGAAATTCCAAGTCTGTTTGAGTCCATTGTGTAATCGTCAACATCTTGCAGCCAAAGACTCAGCCAGTGACTTTTTTCAAGCATGACTCTTGTAATATCCACTATCAACAAAATTAAATTTCATCTCTCAAATAGCAGAATATTTCACCAATTATGCCGAGGAAGAGTTTGAATTTGTCACACAGAAGTGCAAGGAGGAGTTTGTCACACTGAACCTTCATTGGCTGTCAAAAGGCTGCTGTTTAAAACATTTCTTTGACCTTTCAGATACTGTGGTTGAACTTTTGCTCAAAGTCAACAAGAGCTTGGGAAACAAAACTGAACTTCTACGTGGAGATGTGGCATAACTAGCCGATCTGTATGGCAAAGTGAACACTCTAAATATGAAACTGCAGGGTGGGAATTTCAATTTAATCCAGGCAAAAAGTGCAGAGTCCACTTTCAGTCGGAAAATTAGAAACATATAAGGAAATCATTGTGTGAAGAATGTTCTCATAGTTTCCATGGAAAGTATGGCACTTTCTTCCACAGATGATTACCTCGCCTGCTGTCTCACGGCTGGCTCTGTCTACATTCTCGCCACCCCCTACTCCTGGCACTCCTCCTCTGCCACCTGTCCCACACCCCTCCCGTGGCGCTCCACCCTCACCATCCTTTGCTCCCACCAGGTTTACAGACTCGCTCTCCACTCCACATTCACAAATACAGTACTGTGCAAATGTCTCAGGCACCCTCGCTATATATACCTGTTTAAAACTTCTGCACAGTACTTGGGTGAACTACATATACCTGTCTGGACACGCCCCCTGCTGACTGCTCCTGTGGCTCCTCCCACAGACCCCTGTATAAAGGCGATCAAGGCCTGAGCCCGGCCTCTCAGTCTCCAGGATCCGACATTGGTGGTCACTCACTGCTTGTTCCTTCTTCCAGTCAATAAAAACTGATATCTTGCCTTACGTCTCAGAGTGAGTTATTGATGGTGCATCAATTTTATTGACTCGAAGTTTTAAAACATGGAAACCGTTTTACGTCTGGAAAGATTGGATTTGGACCCCCAAGACCCTGAAGCAGCTCTTACTTTTGAACTCTGGCTTGCATGCTTCCAATCATACTTGGAGGAGGTTCGTGCAACTGAACCCACCGTTATGCACAGAGTTCTCCCAATGGGTCCCCCATTACGCAGACAAGGCCCGCTCCCGGTCAGGTCTACCACTTTTCCCCTCTCTGCTGAGGCCTGCGCGGCCTTCAGCTGCATTAAAGGGGACATTGCCAAAGCAACGATGCATGCGATGGACGAGACCATTCCCTTCCAAGTACAGAGTGATGCCTCCGATTTCGCTCTGGCTGCTACCCTCAATCAGGAAGGCAGGCCAGTAGCATTCTTTTCTCGTACCCTTCAAGGCTCTGAAATTCGGCACTCCGCGGTGGAGAAAGAAGCCCAGGCCATAGTGGAGGCTATTAGGCACTGGAGGCACTATCTTGCTGGCAAAAGGTTCACCTTGCTGACCGACCAGCGCTCGGTTGCGTTCATGTTCAGCAACCAACAGCGGGGCAAAATCAAAAATGATAAAATTTTGCGGTGGAGAATAGAACTCTCCACCTACAACTATGATATTCTGTACCTGCCTGGCAGACTCAATGAGCCCCCTGATGCCCTATCCCGGGGAACGTGTGCTAGCGCACAGCTCGACCAGCTATACGCCCTTCATGCAGATCTTTGCCATCTGGGGGTCACCCGATTTTACCATTTCGTGAAAGCCCGGAACCTGCCGTACTCCCTTGAGGACATCAGGACGATGACCAGGGACTGCCAAATCTGCGCTTCCCTCCACCGACCGCAATGTCTACTTTCTCAACATTATCGACGAGTACTCGCGGTTCGCCTTTGCCGTTCCCTGCCCCGACACCACTACCACGTCCATCATAAAAGCCCTGCGCCAGATCTTCACTCTGTTCGGATATCCCTGCTATATCCACAGTGATAGAGGGTCCTCCTTTATGAGTGACGAGCTGCGCCAGTACCTGCTAGCTAGGGGCATTGCTACTAGTCGGACCACGAGTTATAATCCCCGGGGAAATAGACAGGTGGAGAGGGAGAATGTCATAGTGTGGAAGGCCACACTTTTAGCCCTCAAGTCAAAAGGGTTGCCGGTCTCTCGATGGCAGGAGGTCCTCCCTGAGGCACTCCACTCTATCCGCTCCCTGTTATGTACGTCCACCAATGCCACCCCTCACGAACGCCTATTCTCTTTTCCCAGGAAGTCTGTCACTGGGACCACCCTACCAGTTTGGTTGACGTCCCCAGGGCCAGTGCTGCTCCGGAGACATGTGAGGAGTACTAAATACTCCCCGCTGGTCGAGAGGGTTCACCTTCTACATGCGAACCCCCAGTATGCCTACGTGGTCTTACCTGATGGGCGGGAGGACACAGTCTCCGTCCACGACCTGGCGCCCGCAGGTGCAGCCGACCACGACCCTGAACACTCTCCGGTAACTATGAACCCTGTACCCGAGGTGACACCTCGCACACCAGGCCCTACACAGACTCCTCACGACACTCATATACCGGGCGTTTCGTACGCGTATATACCAGGCGCCTCGCACATGCGTGAGGGATCACTGACGACTAGTGGGCTGACACCTCCAGTTAGGCCGGAACCAGCACAACCTCCGTCTCCGGTGCAATCACCACCGGCCCCTGTGCAATCACCACCACCGGCTCCTGTGCAATCACCACCACCGGCCCCTGTGCAATCACCACCACCGACATCTGTGCAATCACCACCACCGGCTCCTGTGCAATCACCACCACCGGCATCTGTGCAATCACCACCACCGGCATCTGTGTAATCACCACCACCGGCACCTGTGCAATCACCACCACCGGCTCCTGTGCAATCACCACCACCGGCACCTGTGCAATCACCACCACCGGCACCTGTGCAATCACCACCACCGGCACCTGTGCAATCACCACCACCGGCATCTGTGCAATCACCACCACCGGCCCCTGTGCAATCACCACCACCGGCATCTGTGCAATCACCACCACCGGCTCCTGTGCAATCACCACCACCGGCTCCTGTGCAATCACCACCACCGGCCCCTGTGCAATCACCACCACCGGCCCCTGTGCAATCACCACCACTGGCTCCTGTGCAATCACCACCACCGTCTCCTGTGCAATCACCACCGCCGGCTCCTGTGCAATCACCACCACCGGCACCTGTGCAATCACCACCACCGGCCCCTGTGCAATCACCACCACTGGCTCCTGTGCAATCACCACCACCGTCTCCTGTGCAATCACCACCGCCGGCTCCTGTGCAATCACCACCACCGGCTCCTGTGCAATCACCACCACTGGCACCTGTGCAATCACCACCACCGGCATCTGTGCAATCACCACCACTGGCATCTGTGCAATCACCACCACCGTCTCCTGTGCAATCACCACCGCCGGCTCCTGTGCAATCACCACCACCGGCATCTGTGCAATCATCACCACCGGCATCTGTGCAATCACCACCACTGGCATCTGTGCAATCACCACCACCGGCCCCTGTGCAATCACCACCACCGGCACCTGTGCAATCATCACCACCGGCATCTGTGCAATCACCACCACTGGCATCTGTGCAATCACCACCACCGTCTCCTGTGCAATCACCACCGCCGGCTCCTGTGCAATCACCACCACCGGCCCCTGTGCAATCACCACCACCGGCACCTGTGCAATCATCACCACCGGCATCTGTGCAATCACCACCACTGGCATCTGTGCAATCACCACCACCGTCTCCTGTGCAATCACCACCGCCGGCTCCTGTGCAATCACCACCACCGGCATCTGTGCAATCACCACCACTGGCATCTGTGCAATCACCACCACCGGCATCTGTGCAATCACCACCACTGGCATCTGTGCAATCACCACCACCGGCATCTGTGCAATCACCACCACCGGCTCCTGTGCAATCACCACCACCGGCACCTGTGCAATCACCACCACCGGCCCCTGTGCAATCACCACCACCGGCACCTGTGCAATCACCACCACCGTCTCCTGTGCAATCACCACCACCGTCATCTGTGCAATCAACAGCACCGTCATCTGTGCAATCACCACCACCGGCTCCTGTGCAATCACCACCACCGGCCCCTGTGCAATCACCGCCACCGGCATCTGTGCAATCACCACCACCGTCTCCTGTGCAATCACCGCCACCGGCATCTGTGCAATCACCACCACCGGCACCTGTGCAATCACCACCTCCGGCTCCTGTGCAATCACCACCACCGGCACCTGTGCAATCACCACCACCGGCATCTGTGTAATCACCACCACCGGCATCTGTGTAATCACCACCGCCGGCACCTGTGCAATCACCACCACCGTCTCCTGTGCAATCACCACCACCGGCTCCTGTGCAATCACCACCACCGGCCCCTGTGCAATCACCGCCACCGGCTCCTGTGCAATCACCACCACCGGCACCTGTGCAATCACCGCCACCGGCCCCTGTGCAATCACCGCCACCGGCTCCTGTGCAATCACCACCACCGGCCCCTGTGCAATCACCGCCACCGGCTCCTGTGCAATCACCACCACCGGCCCCTGTGCAATCACCACCACCGGCCCCTGTGCAATCACCGCCACCGGCTCCTGTGCAATCACCACCACCGGCACCTGTGCAATCACCGCCACCGGCCCCTGTGCAATCACCGCCACCGGCACCTGTGCAATCACCACCACCGGCCCCTGTGCAATCACCGCCACCGGCTCCTGTGCAATCACCACCACCGGCATCTGTGTAATCACCACCACCGGCATCTGTGCAATCACCACCACCGGCCCCTGTGCCATCACCAACACCGTCTCCTGTGCAATCACCACCACCGGCCCCTCTGCAATCACCACCACCGGCATCTGTGCAATCACCGCCACCGGCATCTGTGCTGGCTCCTGTGCAATCACCACCACCGGCTCCTGTGCAATCACCACCACCGGCCCCTGTGCAATCACCACCACCGGCTCCTGTGCAATCACCACCACCGTCTCCTGTGCAATCACCACCACCGGCTCCTGTGCAATCACCACCACCGGCTCCTGTGCAATCACCACCACCGGCATCTGTGCAATCACCACCACCGGCACCTGTGCAATCACCACCACCGGCTCCTGTACAATCACCACCACCAGCATCTGTGCAGTCACCACCACCAGCATCTGTGCAATCACCACCACCGTCTCCTGTGCAATCACCACCACCGGCTCCTGTGCAATCACCACCACCGGCCCCTGTGCAATCACCACCACCGGCTCCTGTGCAATCACCACCACCGGCCCCTGTGCAATCACCACCACCGGCATCTGTGCAATCACCACCACCGGCCCCTGTGCAATCACCACCACCGGCACCTGTGCAATCACCACCACCGGCACCTGTGCAATCACCACCACCGGCCCCTGTGCAATCACCACCACCGGCACCTGTGCAATCACCACCACCGGCCCCTGTGCAATCACCACCACCGGCATCTGTGCAATCACCACCACCGGCTCCTGTGCAATCACCACCACCGGCTCGTGTGCAATCACCACCACCGGCTCCTGTGCAATCACCACCACCGGCATCTGTGCAATCACCACCACCGGCATCTGTGCAATCACCACCACCGGCTCCTGTGCAATCACCACCACCGGCTCGTGTGCAATCACCACCACCGGCACCTGTGCGATCACCACCACCGGCACCTGTGCGATCACCACCACCGGCATCTGTGCAATCACAGCCGGTGCTACGTAGATCGCAGTGACAGATTTGACCACCTGATAGACTTAACCTGTAAGAAACTTCGCCACATGGGGACTCTTTTAAAACAAAGGGGGGGTGAGTGTGGTGAACTACATATACCTGTCTGGACACGCCCCCCCCCCCCCCCCCGCTGACTGCTCCTGTGGCTCCTCCCACTGACCCCGGTATAAAGGCGATTGAGGCCTGAGCCCGGCCTCTCAGTCTCCAGGATGTAGTATGCTGGTCACTCACTGCTTGTTCCTTCTTCCAGTCAATAAAAGCCGATATCTCGCCTTCACTTCTCAGAGTGAGTTATTGATGGTGCATCAGTACTCTACAGCTAAATGCGAGAAAATTCCTTAGGGAACAAGGTGAAAGACAGAGTACACACCGTACATCAGTACAGCGCGCAATAATACTAACGGATAAAGAAGAGTATTCCACAGATGGATGACTGGCTAATGCTCATTGACAACAGGAACCGGCATCACCTCGTGACAGGTGCGTTGCCTCAAAAGCAGCACGCATCTAACAATATCCAAGGAGTTAACTGGTGCTAATAAACCAACTCGTCCAGGGAAGTACAGGCTCTGCATCTGGCACGGTGCGAGTTAGTGGAGGCTCTGCCTCATGCCTCCACAGATCCAGGTACAATCCTGATCTCGGGGGCAGCACACGTGGGATTTTTTCACATTCTCCGTGCGGGTGCCACAGCTTCCTCCCACATCCCACAGACATGCAGACTGGTGGGTTAATAGGCTGGCATAAGTTACCCTCGGTGTGTACGAGTGGTAAAATCTATGGGCGGTTGTTATATTAGGACGTGTAATGAAAGCCCAGACCATAAGATATAGGAGCAGAATTAGGCCATTTGGCCCATCGAGTCTGCTCTGCCATTTCATCATGGCTGATCCAATTTTCCTCTTAGCCTTCTCCCCGTATCCATGCCCTGACCAATCAAGAATCTATCAACCTCTGCCTTAAATATACATGAAGACTTGGCTTCCACAGATTCACCACCATCTGGCTAAAGAAATTCCTCATCGCCATTCTAAAAGGACAGCCACCTATTCTGAGGCTGTGTCCACTGGTCTTAGACTCTCCACTATAGGAAATATCCTCTCCACATCCACTCTATCGAGGCCTTTTACCATTCAATAGGTTTCAATGAGGTCACCCTTCATTCACTCTTCTGAATTCCAGCAAATCCAGGCCCAGAGCCATCAGACACTCTTCACATAACAAGCTACTCAATCCTGGAATCATTTTTGTGAGCCTCCTTTGAACCCTCTCCAGTTTCAGCACGTCCTTTCTAAGATAAGGGGCCCAAACCTGCTCACAATACTCCCAGTGAGGCCTCACCAGTGCTTTATAAAGTCTCAACATCACATCCTTGCTTTTACTGTATATTCTAGTCTTCCTGAAATGCATGCTAACATTGCATTTTTACAATTTGTTACATACCCTGTAACTGGGTGTCTAACCAGCAGAGAGAGAAGAATTTTTTGGAGTCTGGTGGTACTATACTAAAGGTGTTTATTAATAAAAAAATAAGCAAAACCATATCAATAATGAAAATATACGTATAAAACAAGTTAGCAGTAATAAACCTAAAAGTGTAGGAATAATAATAATCAATAATAAACAAGCTGTATCGATGTCTAGGGGTAAATAAATTGTCACAAAAAAGTATAAAGTTCAGGTCAGTTCATGAGTGCTGATGTCGTTATGGGAGAGGGGGAGAGGGGGAGAGAGAGATAACAGCTACAGTCAGGCAAATCTTTCTTTGCTTCCTTAATCCGTCGTTATCGGTGTGGTCATTCAGTTATGACCTCTCCGTCCTTCTGCTAGACTGTTCTTCTGTGGTGGACTCATCACTGGCATGAGTGGACACACACACAAGTCCCCACCGGCCCTGCTTTTACACGGATAGCCTTAATGACTGACCTCCTGGTTCGGTCTTCAAAGCCCCCATCTTTCTGTGGGTTCCAACACTCAATCAGTGTCCACTGGCATGTCTGGAGGGTGTCTCTCCAGACCTGTCTTTTATCCCTACCAACGGGGACTCAGCTATCCATCACTCCTGAATGACCGCATCCATCAAATCAGGCCACTCCTTCAGTCCACTGAGGAATGTTTATGAGCAAACTATTGTCCTTGCAGCGAAACAGTAAATAATTCAAAAAGTAGTCACAATACGGTCAATCAGCAATTTCCCCCTCTCTCTTATCTGTCGCCGATGTTCTTGCTTGTTTTACCGTCTCTCTTTCTCCTGGTCAGCATAGCAACAGTAATAGTTTGTGTTTCTCGGGGGGATGGTTAACTCTGTACCCTTCCTCACAACCTCAAGCTGCAAATTAACCTGTAGGGAACCCTGCACGAGGACTCCCAAGTCCCTTTGCGTCTCCATTTTTTTTGTATTTTGGCTCCATTTAGAAATAGTCAACCCTTTCATTTCTTCTACCAGAGTGCATGGCCTTACACTTCCCAACCAGTACAGGCTTGGTGGGCCGAAGGGCCTGTTTCTTGTAATTTTTTTTATTGAAGTTCATCAAACAAACATTTCCATAAGATGTATTTCAGACATTGTATATATATATCATATAATCATATATATCACAAATCTCCACGAAGTATTTATCTGGGGTATACACTTATAGAAAAGAGTGGAAAGGAAAAAAACAAGCAAAAGAACTGTCTCTCTCCAGACAAGATGTTGGTGAGGGCTAACCAGTATTATATGCAATTTCTGTTCACCTACCTCCAGGAAAGATATTAATAAAATTGAAAGAGTGCAGAGAAGATTTACAAGGCTGTTTCTGAGACTTGAGAACCTGACTTATAGGGAAAGTTTGAATAGATTAGGACTTAGAATAGATTAGGACTTTATACACTGGATCATGGGAAAATGAGTGGAGATTTGTTGGAATTATACAAGATTATGAGGGGTACAGATAGGGTAAATGCAAGCAAGCTTTTTCCACTGAGTTGGGTGAGACTTGGTTAAGGGTGAAGTGTGAAATTTGTAATTTAATTTTATTCAGAGCGACGGTGAGAAACAGGTTGTTTCTCATTGTTGAGCTTGGACGGGAGGGGTATGGAGGGCTATGGTCCACGTACAGGTCAGTGGCACTGGGCAGAGTAGTGGATCACCATGGACTAGATGGGCCAAAGGGCCTGTTTCTGTGCAGTGGTGCTCCATGATTATGACCCTCCCTCCCTACTCTTTCGTATTTGGATGCCCCTGTCTTGTGGCACTTCTCAATGCTGCGGCCATGTCCTCCCTGAGAACACGATGCTTAAGCAAATGTGGAAAAATTTCAAAACAAGTCAAAGAGCAATATATGAAAATTAAAAAGTCTAATCAACCTTGGCTTCAGTTATTGAACAACATACCAAATAAAGAAAATAAAATTAAATATGCTGTAACCGTGATAAATATTTGCCATGACAGCAGAGATAGAGAAACCTTGGTACTGGACTAGAATTATGAACTCTTATCAAGTGCAGCTCAGCAAAGCTTCCACATCGAAGCTTGTGGGGACAAAAGGGCACAATAATATCACATGAAGGTGCTGAGAAAAAGAAATAGATCAAAGGGAAAACCTTTGGCCAGGGAGAGTACACAGACTGGAAAACAGCAGTGAACACTGCAAACCTCACTGATATTCATGAAGAAACATGGAAAATCTTTCCCTCCCCCCCCCCCCAAACAAATACGACAGTGCTCTCCAGGAAATGAGCCAGCTCCTAATCACTTGTCGAGCACCAACTTTGCTCCTCTCTTACCTTCAAAATTCAAAGTGAACTTATTTTCCAACTATGAACAAGTCACCAGATACTACCTTGAAATTTCCTCCAGACATTCTCAGTAAAAGAAACAGAATAGAATTAACTAAAAACTAGAAAGACTGACAAACAACCATGTGAAAAAGAGAAAACAAATGCCAAATACAAAAAAAGATTGATAACATGAGTTGTAAAGTCCTTGCAAGAGAGCACATAAGTTTTGAAATCAGTTCAGTGTTGAGGTGAGTAAAGTTAGCCTCACTGCTTCATATGCCTGATGGTTGAAGAGTATTAACCATTCCTGAACCTGGTGGTGTGGGACCTGAAGCTGATCTTGGTCTATTTCAGCAAGATGGTGACACATTCATTGAACTTTGACTGTCACTCCTGTGCATCTGTTAAATTTGGAACCTAAAATGAAGAGAACTTAATAAAGCTCGGAAAACTATAACCTAATTTCATTAAAATTTGAGGGGAATGAAAGATGAGAGAGAAAAAAATCACAGACACCAAAAAAATGTCTCACCTAACACATCAACACTCTCTACTCCATAATGAATCCAAGTTTGCAAACTTCATCTCAAAGCCATCAAGTAATATTGGTCAACACGCACCAAATGTTGGAGAAATTCAGCAAGTCAGGCAGCATTCAGGGAAAGGAATAAACAATCGAAATCATTCACCAGGGCTGGAAAGGGATCAGGAAGAAGCCGGATTAAGAAAATGGGGGAGGAGAACAAGCTGGCAGGTGATTGATGAAACGGGGTGAGAGAGGAGGGATGAAGCGAGAAGCCAGGAGGTAATAGGTGGAAGAGGTAAAGGCCTACAGGAAATTTCAAAGCACCTTAGTTTTATGAGATCGACATCTCATGTTGTTACTACCTATATGGTACCTATACTCCCTGCATAGCCGCTCTCTCTCTCTCTGCTGATCAACCTCTCTCCCCCTCAAACCACAGCGTTCCTATTCCCCACCCTCAACCAATACCAGCCCTTTCTCCAAATCCAACCCAACATCCACGCACTTACCCCCTCCAATCCTGGGCTCTTGTTCCTCCTGGGAATGACCCAATTCTCCCGCTCCTCTCCATTCATTCCCCACCCCTCCCAATCCAGTTCCGTCCCCTCCCCTCTCCACCACCTTCCTCTCCTCCTCGTCTCGTCCCCTCCCCTCTCCCCATCCCTCCCATCCCCTCTCCCTCATCCCTTCCCTCCCCTCTCCCCATCCCTCCCATCCCCTCTCCCCATCCCTCCCATCCCCTCTCCCTCATCCCTTCCCTCCCCTCTCCCCATCCCTCCCATCCCCTCTCCCTCATCCCTTCCCTCCCCTCTCCCCATCCCTCCCATCCCCTCTCCCTCATCCCTTTCCTCCCCTCTCCCCATCCCTCCCATCCCCTCTCCCTCATCCCTTCCCTCCCCTCTCCCCATCCCTCCCATCCCCTCTTCCTCATCCCTTATCCCTCCCCTCCCATCCCCTCTCCCTCATCCCTCCCCTCCCACTCATCCCTCCCATCCCCTCTCCCTCATCCCTTATCCCTCCCCTCCCATCCCCTCTCCCTCATCCCTCCCCTCCCACTCATCCCTCCCATCCCCTCTCCCTCATCCCTTTCCTCCCCTCTCCCCATCCCTCCCATCCCCTCTCCCTCATCCCTTCCCTCCCCTCTCCCCATCCCTCCCATCCCCTCTTCCTCATCCCTTATCCCTCCCCTCATCCCTCCCCTCCCACTCATCCCTCCCATCCCCTCTCCCTCATCCCTTCCCTCCCCATCCCCTCTTCCTCATTCCTTATCCCTCCCCTCCCATCCCCTCTCCCTCATCCCTCCCCTCTCCCTCTCCCTCATCCTCCCCCCTCTCCCCGCTCCTTACTTCCGCACCGACTGAATGCCGCCGTCAGGGCTGCGTTCCGGCGGCCGGCGAGGGACAAACCAACAGCGACTCAAAACGCGACCGCGATCGCTGGTCTTGCTGTCAACGTGCCTCAACTCGGCGCTTCCCACTCTTCTCCGAGGTCTTCACGCGTGGAAATTAATGCACATTTTACCTGACAACACGTAGCGAGACCTTGATTTTTTTTATACCCGCCTCAACGTTTTTTGTAATAAACCTTCCTTTTCCAAATAAACCATAAGGAAGCCTTAGGTAACCAGCAGCACCCGTTTGGGATCACGGGTTTAGGAGGGTTAACATAGAACAGTGTTGATTTTATTGTCAATTTCACTTTTTATTGTCAAATTCAATGAAAAACTTAGTTGCACCAGAAGCTCATAATGTTAGAGACACAGCATACAGGAAGACAGCGTAACTTATTCAAGAAAAGACTACTAGAATTTTTAAGAAGTCCATTGTACTGCAGAGCTGCTATTAAAGTTTCTTTATATTTTTTTACTGACATTCAGTACAGAATAGGCCCTTCTGACCTAAGCCACCCAGAAATCCCCAATTAAATCCTAGCCTAATCTCAGGACAATTTACAATGACCAATTAACCGGAATGTCTTTGGACTGCGGAAGGAAACCCTCGGGGTCAAGGGGAGAAAGTACAAACTCCTTACAGGCAGCACGGGAATTGAACCCAGGTCGCTGGTACTGTAAGGCATTGCACCGTGAGGACGGGATGGTTGGAGGAAAGTAGCTGTTCCTCAGTCTGGTGGAGAGGGACTTCAGGGCTGTGTATCACCAGCCTGATGGTCTGGCACAGAGCCAGACACTTAGGAGAGGGGAGGGGAGGATGGTGGGAGAGTAAGGTGAGAGGGAGAGGGAGGGAGAGAGAAAAAAACTTTGCTGTTTAAAATAAAAACTCAGCTGATTAATAAGTTAAGCTTGTTCAATTAGCCAATGGAATTTGTCTTAACTTTTTTGCCAATAAGATGCCCCAGAAAAAAAGGGTCAACGGGGCAGACATTCTCAAGAGAGAGCAGGATTGAAGAAGGAGAAAAGGAGTGGAAGAACATGGTGAAATGCTCACAGAATCCAATTTGTAAAGACAAATGAATATCAGAAAATCCTCATTCAGACCACGGACCAGGAATGTTAGCCTGTGAGCACACAATATTGGAGAAATGGACAAGAGGATACAGTACACAGCTTTCCTTGGATGTTGCGTGGATATTTAGACAATAGACAATAGGTGCAGAAGTAGACCATTTGGCCCCTCGAGTCTGCACCACCATTCTGATTTCTGATTTCACTGATCACAATAATCTATCCAAAATCTAAGTAACACAAGTTCTAAGTAAATTTATTATCAAAGTACATCTACGTCACCATATACAACGTTGAGATTTATTTTCTTGTGGGCATACTCAGCAAATCCATAATAGAATAATCATAATAGACAATAGACAATAGGTGCAGACGTAGACCATTCGGCCCCTCGAGTCTGCACCGCCATTCTGAGATCATGGCTGATCATTCACTATCAATACCCAGTCCCTGCCTTGTCCCCATATCCCTTGATTCCCCTATCCATCAGATATCTATCTAGCTCCTTCTTGAAAGCATCCAGAGAATTGGCCTCCACCGTATTCCGAGGCAGTGCATTCCACACCTCCACCACTCTCTGGGAGAAGAAGCTCTTCCTCAACTCTGTTTTAAATAACTGACCTCTTATTCTCAATCCATGCCCTCTGGTACTGGACTCTCCCAACATCTGGAACATATTTCCTGCCTCAATCCTATCAAATCCTTTAATTATCTTAAACGTTTCAATCAGATCCCCTCTCAATCTCCTCAATTTCAGCGTGTACAAGCCCAATCTCTCCAATCTCTCTGCGTAAGACAGCCCTGCCATCCCAGGAATCAACCTAGTGAATCTACGCTGCACTTCCTCAATTGCCAGAATGTCCTTCCTTAAACCTGGAGACCAAAACTGTACACAATATTCCAGGTGTGGTCTCACCAGGGCCCTGTACAAATGCAAAAGGACATCCTTGCTCTTGTACTCAATTCCCCTTGTAATAAAGGCCAACATTCCATTTGCCCTCTTCACTGCCTGTTGCACTTGCTCATTCACCTTCATTGACTGGTGAACTAGGACTCCTAGGTCTCTTTGCATTTCTCCCTTACCTAACTCTGCACCGTTCAGACAATACTCTGCCCTCTTGTTCCTGCTTCCAAAGTGGATAACTTCACATTTATTCACATTGAATGACATCTGCCAAGTATCTGCCCACTCACCCAGCCTATCCAAGTCTCCCTGTATTCTCCTAACGTCCTCTTCGCATGTCACACTGCCACCCAGTTTAGTATCGTCAGCAAACTTTGCTGATATAGTTATCAATGCCCTCATCTAAATCATTGACATAAATCATAAACTGTGGTCCCAATACAGAGCCCTGTGGTACCCCACTAGTCACCTCCAGCCAGTCCGAGAAACACCCATTCACTGCTATCCTTTGCTTTCTATCTGCCAACCAGTTTTCTATCCATGTTGAAACCCTGCCCCCAATGCCATGAGCTCTGATTTTACTCACCAATCTCCTATGTGGCACCTTATCGAATGCCTTCTGAAAATCTAGGTACACTACATCCACTGGCTTACCCTCGTCTAACATCCTTGTTACACCCTCAAACAACTCCAACAGATTAGTCAAGCATGATTTGCCCTTGGTAAATCCATGCTGGCTCGGCCTAATCCTATTACTGCCATCAAGATATGCCACTATTTCGTCCTTAATAATGGACTCAAGCATCTTCCCCACGTTAGGCTAACAGGGCGATAGTTCTCCGTTTTCTCCTTCCCTCCCTTCTTGAAAAGTGAGATAACATTAGCCACTCTCCAATCTTCAGGAACTGATCCTGAATCTAAGGAACATTGGAAAATGATTACCAATGCATCCGCAATTTCCTGAGCCACCTCTTACAGAACCCTCGGATGCAGACCATCTGGACCCGGGGATTTATTAGCCTTCAGTCCTATCAGTCTACTCATCACAGTTTCTTTCCTAATGTCAATCTGTTTCAATTCCTCTGATATCTTATGACCCTGGCCCATCCATACATCTGGGAGATTGCTTGTGTCCTCCCTGGTGAAGACAGATATAAAGTACGCATTAAATTCTGTTGCCATTTCCCTGTTTCCCATAACAATTTCTCCCAATTCATTCTTCAAGGGGCCAACATTGTTATTAACTATATTTATTTGTTTTTAATTTATTTTTGCTTGGGCTGGTTCTTCAGCGCAGAATGGTTTCAATGCTGTGATTAAACAAAGTGAAGCAAACTGAATTGATCACCCGGCATCAGCTCCAACACTGTGCTCAGTTCTGGTCGCCTCACTACAGGAAGGATGTGGAAACCATAGAAAGGGTGCAGAGGAGATTTACAAGGATGTTGCCTGGATTAGGGAGCATGTCTTATGAGAATAGGTTGAGTGAACTTGGCCTTTTCTCCTTGGAGCGATGGAGGATGAGAGGTGACCTGATAGAGGTGCACAAGATGATGAGAGGCATTGATCATGTGGATAGTCAGAGGCTTTTTCCCAGGGCTGGAATGGTTGCCACAAGAGGACACAGGTTTAAGGTGCTGGGGAGTAGGTACAGAGGAGATGTCAGGGGTAAGTTTTTTACTGAGAGAGTGGTGAGTGCTTGGAATCGGCTGCTGGCAACAGACTCCTGGAAGGGTACATGGAGCTTAGAAAAATAGAGGACTATGGGTAAGCCTAGTAATTTCTAAGGTCGGGACATGTTTGGCACAGCTTTGTGGGCCGAAGGGCCTGTATTGTGCTATAGGTTTTCTATGTTTCTGTGTTTCTAGTTATAGACTGACCAATATGTGATAGGCCTTTGTGTTAATTTGTTTGTTATAGCTTAAAATATTTTGTCAATACAATTTCAATCTAAGTTTGTACTAGTGTGAGCTAAATTTTTGCTTCCTTGGTAAACATTAAATTTGCTTGGATGCCTGTCAGTATTCATACAGGTAATTGTCTTATTTTCCATAAGATATAGGAGCAAATTAGGCCATTTGGCCCATTGAGTCTGTTCCACAATTTCATCATGGCTGATCCAATTTTCCTCTAGGTTCAATCTCCTGACTTCTCCCCATATCTCTTCATGCCCTGACCAATCAAGAATCTATTGACTTCTGCCTTAAATATACATGAAGACTTGGACTCCACATCCACCTGTGTCAACAAATTCCACAGATTCACCATTCACTGGCAAAAGAAGTTCCTCCTCATCTCTGTTGTAAAAGGATGCCCCTCTATTCTCAAGCTGTGTCCTCCTCTCTTAGACTCTCCCACCATAGGAAACATCCTCTCCACCTCCAAGGTCTTTCACCATTCATTAGGATTCGATGGAGTCACTCCTCATTCTTGTGAATTCCAGTGGATGCAGGCCCAGAGCCATCAAACACTCTTCACATGACAAGCCATTCAATCCTGGAATCATTGTCATGAACCTCCTTTGAACCCTCTCCAGTTTCAGCACATCCTGTCTTAGATATGAGGCCCAAAACTGCTCACAATACTCAAGTGAGGCCTCACCCGTGCTTTATAATCTCTCAACATTACATCCTTCTTTTTAAATTCGAGTCCAGTGGTCCCCAACCTCTGGTCACCTCTGATCTGGGCCGACATTTACACCCTGGGTGGCACCTAATTAATTAGCTTGTTTATTTCGGCTTTTTTCTTAAAAATGTGCTGGGTGCATTCTGCCTACCACTGCACCCCTGCATGCTTCGCGGCCCGGTATCGGTCCATGGCCCGGAGGCTGTCGACCACTGTTCTTGTCCTCTTGAAATGAATACTAACGTTGCCTTTGCCTTCCTCACCACAGCCTCAACCTGCAAATAAAGTTTAAGGAATCCTGCACAAGGACTCCTAAGTCCCATTGTGTCTCCGGTTTTTTTTGTATTTTCTCTCCATTTAGAAAATAGTCAAAAAGTGCATGACCTTTATCCCAAACCCGTATTACATCTGCCATTTCTTTGCCCATATTCCTAATCTGTCTAAGTTCTTCTGTGGCCTCTCTTATTTCCTCAAAACTGCCTGCCCCTCCACCTATCTTCATAATGCCTGCAAACTTTGCAATAAAGTAATCCAAATCATTGACATATAACATTAATAAAATTGGTCCCAACACAGACCCCTGTGGAACACCACTAGTCACTGACAGCCAACCAGAAAAGGCTTCCTTTATTCCCATTCTTTGCCTCCTGCCAATCAGCCATTGCTTTATCCATGCGAGAATCTCCCCTGTTACACCATGGGCTCAGCTGCTTGTTAAGCAGCCTCATGTCTGGCACCTGTCCAAGGTCTTCTGAAAGTTCAAAAACACAATCTCAACCGATTCTCCTTTGTCAATCCTGCTTATTATTTCTTCAAAGAATTCCAAGAAATTTGTCAGGCAAGATCTTCCCTTGAGGAAACTGCTCTGGCGATGGTCTATTTTACTATGTGCCTCCAAGTACTCTAAAACCACATCCTTATCAATTGATTCCAACATCTTCCCAACTACTTTGGTTTGACTAACTGGCCTATAGTTTCCTTTCTTCTGTCTCTCTCCCTTCTTGCAGAGTGGAGTGACATTTGCAATTTTCTAGTCTTCCGCAACTATTCCAGAACCTAGTGATTCTTGAAAGATCATTACTAATGCCTCTACAGTCTCTTCAGCCACCTCTTTCAGAACTCTAGGGTGTACACCATCTGGTCCAGGTGACTTATCTACCTTCAGACCTTCTCTCTAGTTACTTCATGTCTGCTGACACCTGGAACTTCCACCATACTGCTAGTGTTTTCCCCAGTGAAGACTGATGCACTAATCCCAACCATTGCTGCTCTGCCGTCATCCCTGCCAGTGTTCTTTTCCAATCAATTCTGGCCAACTTCTCTCTCATGGAACTCCCTCTGTAATTCCCTTTACTCCACTGTAATACTGATACATTTGACTTTAGCTATTTCTCAAATTTCAGGGTGAATTTGATCATATTACGATCACTTTCCCCTAAAGGTTCTGATGCACCATCAATAACTCTGAGACGTGAGTTAAGGTAGGCTTTTATTGGCTGGAAGAAAGCACAAGCAGCAAGCGACCACCGCACAACATCCTGGAGACTGAGGGAGGGGCTGTGGCTCCAATTGCCTTTATACCGGGGACCATGGGAGGAGCCACAGGAGTAGTCAACGGGGGGCCGCGTCCGGACAGGTATATGTAGTTCACCACAGGTTCTTTTGCCTTAAGCTCTCTAATCAATTCTGATTCATTGAACAACACCCAATCCAGAATAGCTGATCTCCTAGTGGGCTCAACCGCAAGCTGCTCTAAAAAGTCGTCTCATAGGCATTCTAGAAATTCCCCCAATAAAAAACATACAAACTTTTACGTTTTTGTTGTAATCTGAATCATTTTAGACCTATTTATTGACTAGTAATGGCCTTCTCATCATTGTTCCTATGCATCATAGAGTTATGTTGCTATTAGCTTGTATTCACAGTAATAGCTAACTTATTTCGGCCTACAGTGTACACATATAGCTTATATTTTTCATAATATGTGGTGTTAGACTCCACCTACTGGTAGTAAAAAACATAACAGTTGATCACCTTTCATTTCTCATTGGCTAACTGTTAAACATGCTATGTCTGGAGAAATTGTAATAGGAGATAAGGAGATGGCAGAGGAACTGAATGAGTATTTTGCATTAGTCTTCACTGAGGAAGACATCAGCGGTATATCAGACACTCAAGGGTGTCAGGGAAGAGAAGTGTGCGCAGTCACAATTACAACAGAGGAAGTACTCAGGAAGCTGAATAGTCTAAGGGTAGATAAATCTCCCGGACCAGATGGAATGCACCCTCGTGTTCTGAAGGAAGTAGCTGTGGAGATTGCGGAGGCATTAGCAATGATCTTTCAAAAGTCAATAGATTCTGGCATGGTTCCGGAGGAGTGGAAGATTGCAAATGTCACTCCGCTATTTAAGAAGGGGGCAAGGAAGCAAAAAGGAAATTATAGACCTGTTAACTTGACATCAGTGGTTGGGAAGTTGTTGGAGTCGATTGTCAAGGATGAGGTAACGGAGTACCTGGAGGCATATGACAAGGTAGGCAGAACTCAGCATGGTTTCCTTAAAGGAAAATCCCGCCTGACAAACCTAGTGCAATATTTTGAGGAAATTACAAGTAGGCTAGACAAGGGAGATGCAGAGGATATTGTGTATTTGGATTTTCAGAAGGCCTTTGACATAGTGCCGCACATGAGGCTGCTAAACAAGATAAGAGCCCATGGAATTACGGGTAAGTTACATACGTGGATAGAGCGTTGACTGATTGGCAGGAAACAGAGAGTGGGAATAAAGAGATCCCATTCTGGTTGGCTGCCGGTTACCAGTGGTGTTCCACAGGGGTCCGTGTTGGGGCCGCTTCTTTTTACGTTGTATATCAACGAATTGGATTATGGAATAGATGGCTTTGTGGTTAAGTTTGCTGATGATACAAAGATAGGTGGAGGGGCCGGTAGTGCTGAGGAAACAGAGAGTCTGCAAAGAGACTTGAATAGATTGGGAGAATGGGCAAAGAAGTGGCAAATGAATTACAATGTTGGAAAGTGTATGGTCATGCACTTTGGTAGAAGAAATAAACGGGCAGATAATTATTTAAATGGGGAGAGAATTCAAAGTTCTGAGATGTAATGGGACTTAGGAGTCCTCGTGCAGGATACCCTTAAGGTTAACCTCCAGGTTGAGTCGGTGGTGAAGAAGGTGAATGCAATGTTGGCATTCATTTCTAGAGGAATAGAGTATAGGAGCAGGGATGTGATGTTGAGGCTCTGTAAGGCACTGGTAAGACCTCACTTGGAGTACTGTGTGCAGTTTTGGGCTCCTTATTTAAGAAAGGATGTGCTGACATTGGAGAGGGTTCAGAGAAGATTCACTAGAATGATTCTGGGAATGAGAGGGTTAACATATGAGGAATGTTTGACCGCTCTTGGACTGTACTCCTTGGAGTTTAGAAGAATGAGGGGGGACCTCACAGAGTGGATGTGGCAAAGTTGTTTCCCATGGTGGGGGAGTCTAGTACGAGAGGACTTAAGAATTGAGTATTCGGAACAGAGATGCAAAGAAATTATTTTAGTCAGAGGGTGGTGAATCTGTGGAATTTGTTGCCACGGGTGGCAGTGGAGGCCAAGTCGTTGGGTGTATTTAAGGCAGAGATTGATAGGTATTTGAGTAGCCAGGGCATCAAAGATTATGGTGAGAAGGCGGGGGAGTGGGACTAAAGGGGAGATTGGATCAGCTCATGATAAAATGGCGGAGCAGACTCAATGGGCCGAATGGCCGGCTTCTGCTCCTTTGTCTTATGGTCTTCCAATGGGCCCCCAGGAACTTAGCTTAATTCAGTATAAAAGTGTCTGTCTCTGCAAAAATCGCCGTCATAGTTCTCTTAGTTCTTACATTCTTTAGTTTCTGTTCAACTGCGCTTTGGGCTTGTTTCTTTGTTTTAAACTTTCAGTAAACTTCCAGTAAATCTAGCCTTTCAGTATTCTATCCTGACTTATGGAAGTGAATGCTGGACCATTTCCCCAGCAATGGAAAAGAGACCAGAAGCAACTGAATTACGGTTCTACAGGAAAATGTTAAAAGCATCATGTACTACACACACATCAAATGAAGACATTCTCAGAAGAGCCCAGGCAGTTAGATCACTCATACCAACAATGAGAGAAAGACATCGCAGATTCCTAGGACACATCATGTGGAAAGATGAACTCACACTCTCTGGAAAGATCGAGGGGAGCAAACCGAGAGGAAGGGCTCGGCTTACGTACATCAAAAGCCAGGCCAGGTGGCTACACATCGAGGAAATGGAAGTCATCCAAAGAACGAGGGATAGAGCTGTATGGAAAACCATGGTCACCAACGTCCGCATCGGATACGGTACCTAGACAGACAGACAGAAATGATCGTGAAGCAACAAGTCTCGACTCATTCTTGGACTCCTTAACAAAACCTGCGGATCAGAAATCACAAGATCCAACACCATGTCGACTATCCCTAATCAGTCGTATATCTGGTCCCTTGGAGCAATAACTTTCCCAAAACCAACGGCAGGCTCACCTGCCCATCACTTCCTGGTCTATTCTTTGGGCCTTTCTTAAACAATGGAACAACATAAATTGTCCTCCGATCCTCCAGCACCTCACTGTGGCTAAGGATGATTTAAATATCCCTGCAGTTTCTGCACTAGCCTCCAACAGGGTGTGAAGAAACACATTGTCAGGCCCTGGGGATTTATCCTGCCTAATTTGCCTGAAGACAGCAAGCACCCGCTCCTCAGTAATCTATATAGGGCCCATGATCTCATTGTTGTATTATCTTACACCTGTAGACTCCCAGGTACATACAAATGCAAACATATCCATTTAAGATCTCCCCCATCTCTTTCCGCTCTGTGCATAGATTGATCTCCCAGAGGACCAATTTTGTTATTTATTGAGATAGGCCAGTGACCTCCCCCAACCTAATCAAGGGACAATTTACATTGGCCAACTAACCCACAACTGGACTGTGGGGAAAAACTGAAGCACCCAGAGGAAACCCACGCAGTCACGGGGAGAATGTACAGACTCTTTTGTCCCTTGCTATCCTTTTGTTCTTAATATATCTTAGGAAGCCCTTGGGGTTCCCCTTCACATTGTCTGCGAGGGCAACCCCATGCATTCCTCTTGCCCTCCTGATCTCCCTCTTTCATTTCTTATACTCCTCAAGTGCCTCATTTGTTCCTGTCCGCCCATACCTGCTATGCACTGCCATCTTTTTCTTAACCAGCCACTCAATATCTCTCAAAAACCAAGGTTCCATTACATATTATCCTTGCTTTTTCTTCTAATGGGAACATACCCTGTACTCTCAAAATTTCACTTTTGAAGGCCTCCCACTTACCCATGCACACCTTTGCCAGAAAACGACCTGTTCCAATCCACGCTTGCCAGATCATTTCAGTACCATCAAAATTGGCCTTCCCCCAGACGCAGCCTTTTCACTAATTAACTTGAAACTAATGGCATTGTGGTCACTGGATGCAAAGTGTTCCCCTACACGAATTTCTGTCACCTGTCCTGTCTCATTCTCTAATAGGAGATTTAGTATCACTCTCTCTCTCTAGTTGGGACCTCTATGTACTGATTAAGGAAATATTCCTGACACATTTGACAAACTCATTCCCATCCAGCCCTTTTACTCCCTTTTACTCCCTTTTTATAGGGAGTTCCAGTTAATACGTGGGAAGTTAAAATCACCTACTATCACAATCTCAAACACGAGGAAATCTGCAGATGCTGGAAATTCAAGTAACACACACAAAATGCTGGTGGAACGCAGCAGGCCAGGCAGCATCTATGGGAAGAAGTACAGTCAACGTTTCAGGCAGAGATACCATCTCTTCTTTCAGTTAGTCCTGACGAAGGGTCTCGGCCCAAAGCGTCAACTGTACTTCTTCCCATTGATGCAGCCTGGCCTGCTGCGTTCCACCAGCATTTTGTGTGTGTTGCTTGAATTTCCAGCATCTGCAGATTTCCTCATGTTTACCTAACTCCCTGAACTCACTTTGCAGGACCTCGTCACCCTTCCTACCCATGACCTCTGGCCGCTCACCTTCCCACTGAAGAATGTAGTAGACTCGATCCGAGATGCCACTGAACCTGGCACCCAGGAGGCAACAAAGTCATCTGGGAATCTCATTCTCATTCACAGAACCTCCTTTCTGTTCCCCAAACCAACAAATCCCCTATCACTACAGATCACCTCTTGTCTCCCCTTCCCTTTGGAGTCAGAGAGCCAGACGCAGTGCCTGAAACCTGACTGCTCTGTCTTAGCTGTGCTCGGTCATTACCCCTGAAAAACATGCAAAGCGGTATACCTACTGTTGAGTGGAATGCCACACGGGGCTACTCGGCATTGGCTGTCTATCCCCTTTCCCCCTCCTAATCGTCACCCAGTTACCTGTGTCCTGCACCTTGGGCGTAACTACCTCCCTGTATGTCCTATCCGTCACACACTCAGCCTCCCGAATGATACGGAGTTTATCTCAGTTCCAGCTCTAACTCCTTAACATGGAGTGTTAGAAGCTGCAGCTGTAGTCACCAGGGGCACCGGGCAGTCTACCTGCCTTCCCCCATCCCAGAAGAGGAGCACTCCAGTACCCTGTCCGACATCCCCACTACTCTAAATGCGCAGTAAGAAAGAACAAAAGAATAAATAACCAAACAGATCTCCCCGCAGGCCTACTGCCTCCTCACCGAAGACTTGATGAGCCAAGACCTGGACTCCCCACTCTAACACTGGCCCGCTCACACGATCACCGCTCCCACAATGGCAACTACACCTTCTCCTTTTTATTGGTCCTTGCCAAGTTGTCTTTGGTAGCTTATTCTGCATTGTTGTTGATTTACCTTTTTCTAGATCAATGCACTGTGTAATGATTCGATCTGTTTAAATAGTAGGCAAGACGAGGTGTTTAATAAAGCAATGCCAATGCCATTCGTACTGTATGGAGAATAGGCCTGTGCTCCAAAGAGCCATCTCCCACTTCAGTTATCTTCCTAAAATGTGCAGTGAGCATGGGTGGGGATGTGAAAGACAGAAATAGATGCAAAACTTAACTCCTCAGTTCTAGTTTAGACATAGAAGCCAGCCTTTCAGCTCCGAGCTGTTGCATTGGAAATATTTGATAATGTGACACTCAGTCATGTGACACCACTCTGCCAAAAAGGATCACGAGAGATTTGATCAGCTGATATTTCTTCTCTGTTTGGCAAAACTTCTATGTTCAGTAATTGAGTGACCCAGGATGCTGAGTCACAGGGAAAATACTGTTTCCTTGCAAAACAGTTTGTAATTCAAAGAAAGAAACCAGTACAAATATTTAAGAAAGCAATGTTGAAATAAATCGACCTTCTGTGATTTTCCATCAGGACTCAGTAACAACAACCCCACTTTCGGCTTCTAGCTGTGATCTTCCTCCCCAGTGGCCTTTCACTTTCTCTCTCTCCCCAACTGCTCTTTGAGTCCGGAGACACTGGGAGATGAGAGACTGGGGACACTGGGGTACGGGAGACTGGGGACACTGGGATACAGGAGACTGGGAACACTGGGGTACGGGAGACTGGGGACACTGGGATACAGGAGACTGGGAACACTGGGATACAGGAGACTGGGGACACTGGGGTACGGGAGACTGGGGACACTGGGGTACGGGAGACTGGGAACACTGGGATACAAGAGTCTGGGGACACTGGGGTACGGGAGACTGGGAACACTGGGATACAAGAGACTGGGGACGCTGGGATACGGGAGACTGGGGACGCTGGGATACGGGAGACTGGGAACTAGGATACGGGAGACTGGGGACACTGGGATACAGGAGACTGGGGACACTGGGATACAGGAGACTGGGGATGCTGGGATACAGGAGACTGGGAACACCGGGGTACGGGAGACGGGGGACACTGGGATACGGGAGACTGGGAACACTGGGATACGGGAGACTGGGGACACTGGGATACGGGAGACTGGGGACACTAGGATACAGGAGACTGGGAACACTGGGATACAGGAGACTGGGGACACTGGGATACGGGAGACTGGGGACACTGGGATACGGGAGACTGGGAACACTGGGATACAGAGACTGGGGACACTGGGGTACGGGAGTCTGGGGACAGTGGGGTACGGGAGACTGGAGACACTGGGATACGGGAGACTGGGGACATTGGGATACGGGAGACTGGGGACACTAGGATACAGGAGACTGGGAACACTGGGATACAGGAGACTGGGGACACTGGGATACGGGAGACTGGGAACACTGGGATACAGAGACTGGGAACACTGGGATACAGAGACTGGGGTCACTGGGGTACGGGAGTCTGGGGACAGTGGGGTACGGGAGACTGGAGACACTGGGATACAGGAGACAGGGGACGCTGGGATATGGGAGACTGGGAATGCTGGGATACCGGAGACTGGGGACGCTGGGATACGGGAGACTGGGAACTGGGATACGGGAGACTGGGGACACTGGGAGACAGGAGACTGGGAACACTGGGATACAGGAGACTGGGGACACTGGGATACAGGAGACTGGGGACACTGGGATACAGGAGACTGGGGACGCTGGGATTCGGGAGACTGGGAACACTGGGATACAGGAGACTGGGGACGCTGGGATACGGGAGACTGGGGACGCTGGGATACGGGAGACTGGGAACTGGGATACGGGAGACTGGGGACACTGGGATACAGGAGACTGGGAACACTGGGATACGGGAGACTGGGGACACTGGGATACAGGAGACTGGGGACACTGGGATACGGGAGACTGGGGACACTGGGATACGGGAGACTGGGGACACTGGGATACGGGAGACTGGGGACACTAGGATACAGGAGACTGGGAACACTGGGATACAGGAGACTGGGGACACTGGGATACGGGAGACTGGGAACACTGGGATACAGAGACTGGGGACACTGGGGTACGGGAGTCTGGGGACAGTGGGGTACGGGAGACTGGAGACACTGGGATACAGGAGACTGGGGACGCTGGGATACAGGAGACTGGGAATGCTGGGATACCGGAGACTGGGGACGCTGGGATACGGGAGACTGGGAACTGGGATACGGGAGACTGGGGACACTGGGATACAGGAGACTGGGAACACTGGGATACAGGAGACTGGGGACACTGGGATACAGGAGACTGGGGACACTGGGATACAGGAGACTGGGGACGCTGGGATTCGGGAGACTGGGAACACTGGGATACAGGAGACTGGGGACACTGGTATACAGGAGACTGGGGACGCTGGGATACGGGAGACTGGGGACACTGGGATACGGGAGACTGGGGACACTGGGATACGGGAGACTGGGGACGCTGGGATACGGGAGACTGGGGACACTGGGATACGGGAGACTGGGGACGCTGGGATACGGGAGACTGGGGACACTGGGATACGGGAGACTGGGGACGCTGGGATACAGGAGACTGGGGACGCTGGGATACGGGAGACTGGAGACACTGGGATACAGGAGACTGGAGACGCTGGGATACGGGAGACTGGGGACGCTGGGATACGCGAGACTGGGAACACTGGGATACGGGAGACTGGGGACGCTGGGATACGGGAGACTGGGGACGCTGGGATACGGGAGACTGGGGACGCTGGGATACGGGAGACTGGGAACACTGGGATACAGGAGACTGGCGACACTGGGATACGGGAGACTGGGGACGCTGGGATACGGGAGACTGGGGACACCGGGATACGGGAGACTGGGGACACTGGGATACGGGAGACTGGGGACACTAGGATACAGGAGACTGGGAACACTGGCATACGGGAGACTGGGAACTGGGATACAGGAGACTGGGAACACTGGGATACGGGAGACTGGGGACACTGGGATACGGGAGACTGGGGACACTGGGGTACGGGAGACTGGGGACACTGGGCTACGGGAGACTGGGAACACTGGGGTACGGGAGACTGGAGACACTGGGATACGGGAGACTGGGGACACTGGGATATGGGAGACTGGGAACACTGGGATATGGGAGACTGGGGACACTGGGATACAAGAGACTGGGAACACTGGGATACAGGAGACTGGGAACACTGAGATACAGTAGACTGGGGTCACTGGGATACAGGAGACTGGGGACGCTGGGATACAGGAGACTGGGGACACTGGGGTACGGGAGACTGGGGACACTGGGGTACGGGAGACTGGGAACTGGGATACGGGAGACTGGGGACACTGGGATACAGGAGACTGGGGTACGGGAGACTGGAGACACTGGGATACGGGAGACTGGGAACACTGGGATACATGAGACTGGGGACACAGGGATACAGGATAATGGGGACGCTGGGATACGAGAGACTCGGAACACTGGGATACAGGAGACTGGGGACGCTGGGATATGGGAGACTGGGGACGCTGGGATACGGGAGACTGGAGACACTGGGATACGGGAGACTGGGGACACTGGGATACGGGAGACTGGGGACACTGGGGTACGGGAGACTGGGGACACTGGGCTACGGGAGACTGGGAACACTGGGGTACGGGAGACTGGAGACACTGGGATACGGGAGACTGGGGACACTGGGATATGGGAGACTGGGAACACTGGGATATGGGAGACTGGGGACACTGGGATACAAGAGACTGGGGACACTGGGATACAGGAGACTGGGAACACTGAGATACAGTAGACTGGGGTCACTGGGATACAGGAGACTGGGGACGCTGGGATACAGGAGACTGGAGACACTGGGAGATGAGAGATTGGGGACACTGGGATACAGGAGACTGGAGACACTGGGATACGGGAGACTGGGGACGCTGGGATACGGGAGACTGGAGACACTGGGATACGGGAGACTGGGAACACTGGGATACAGGAGACTGGGGACACTTTGATACAGGAGACTGGGGACGCTGGGATACGGGAGACTGGAGACACTGGGAGATGAGAGACTGGGGACACTGGGATACAGGAGACTGGGGACACTGGGGTACGGGAGACTGGGGACACTGGGGTACGGGAGACTGGAGACACTGGGATACGGGAGACTGGGAACACTGGGATACTGGAGTCTGGGGACACTGGGATACGGGATACTGGGAACACTGGGATACAGGAGACTGGGGACGCTGGGATATGGGAGACTGGGGACTCTGGGATACGGGAGACTGGGAACTGGGATACGGGAGACTGGGGACACTGGGATACGGGAGACTGGGAACACTGGGGTACGGGAGACTGGGGACACTGGGATACGGGAGACTGGGGACACTGGGATACGGGAGACTGGGAACACTGGGATACGGAACACTGGGAACTGGGATACGGGAGACTGGGGACACTGGGATACAGGAGACTGGGGACACTGGGATACGGGAGACTGGGGACGCTGGGATACGGGAGACTGGGAACACTGGGATACGGGAGACTGGGGACACTGGGATACGGGAGACTGGGGACACTGGGATACGGAAGACTGGGGACACTAGGATACAGGAGACTGGGAACACTGGGATACAGGAGACTGGCGACACTGGGATACGGGAGACTGGGGACGCTGGGATACGGGAGACTGGGGACACCGGGATACGGGAGACTGGGGACACTGGGATACGGGAGACTGGGGACACTAGGATACAGGAGACTGGGAACACTGGCATACGGGAGACTGGGAACTGGGATACAGGAGACTGGGAACACTGGGATACGGGAGACTGGGGACACTGGGATACGGGAGACTGGGGACACTGGGGTACGGGAGACTGGGGACACTGGGCTACGGGAGACTGGGAACACTGGGGTACGGGAGACTGGAGACACTGGGATACGGGAGACTGGGGACACTGGGATATGGGAGACTGGGAACACTGGGATATGGGAGACTGGGGACACTGGGATACAAGAGACTGGGGACACTGGGATACAGGAGACTGGGAACACTGAGATACAGTAGACTGGGGTCACTGGGATACAGGAGACTGGGGACGCTGGGATACAGGAGACTGGGGACACTGGGGTACGGGAGACTGGGGACACTGGGGTACGGGAGACTGGGAACTGGGATACGGGAGACTGGGGACACTGGGATACAGGAGACTGGGGTACGGGAGACTGGAGACACTGGGATACGGGAGACTGGGAACACTGGGATACAGGAGACTGGGGACACAGGGATACAGGATAATGGGGACGCTGGGATACGAGAGACTCGGAACACTGGGATACAGGAGACTGGGGACGCTGGGATATGGGAGACTGGGGACGCTGGGATACGGGAGACTGGAGACACTGGGATACGGGAGACTGGGGACACTGGGATACGGGAGACTGGGGACACTGGGGTACGGGAGACTGGGGACACTGGGCTACGGGAGACTGGGAACACTGGGGTACGGGAGACTGGAGACACTGGGATACGGGAGACTGGGGACACTGGGATATGGGAGACTGGGAACACTGGGATATGGGAGACTGGGGACACTGGGATACAAGAGACTGGGGACACTGGGATACAGGAGACTGGGAACACTGAGATACAGTAGACTGGGGTCACTGGGATACAGGAGACTGGGGACGCTGGGATACAGGAGACTGGAGACACTGGGAGATGAGAGATTGGGGACACTGGGATACAGGAGACTGGAGACACTGGGATACGGGAGACTGGGGACGCTGGGATACGGGAGACTGGAGACACTGGGATACGGGAGACTGGGAACACTGGGATACAGGAGACTGGGGACACTTTGATACAGGAGACTGGGGACGCTGGGATACGGGAGACTGGAGACACTGGGAGATGAGAGACTGGGGACACTGGGATACAGGAGACTGGGGACACTGGGGTACGGGAGACTGGGGACACTGGGGTACGGGAGACTGGAGACACTGGGATACGGGAGACTGGGAACACTGGGATACTGGAGTCTGGGGACACTGGGATACAGGATACTGGGGACGCTGGGATACGAGAGACTCGGAACACTGGGATACAGGAGACTGGGGACGCTGGGATATGGGAGACTGGGGACGCTGGGATACGGGAGACTGGAGACACTGGGATACGGGAGACTGGGAACACTGGGATACAGGAGACTGGGGACGCTGGGATACGGGAGACGGGACGCTGGGATACGGGAGACTGGAGACACTGGGATACGGGAGACTGGGAACACTGGGATACAGGTGTCTGGGGACGCTGGGATACGGGAGACTGGGGACGCTGGGATACTGGAGACTGGGGATGCTGGGATACGGGAGACTGGGAACTGGGATACGGGAGACTGGGGACACTGGGATACAGGAGAATGGGGGCACTGGGATACAGGAGACCGGAGACACTGGGATACAGGAGACTGGGGGCGCTGGGATACGGGAGACTGGGGACACTGGGATACGGGAGACTGGGGACACTGGGATACAGGAGACTGGGGAAACTGGGATATGGAACACTGGGAACTGGGATACAGGAGACTGGGAACACTGGGGTACGGGAGACTGGAGACACTGGGATACGGGAGACTGGGAACACTGGGATACGGGAGACTGGAGACACTGGGATACGGTAGACTGGGAACACTGGGATATGGGAGACTGGGGACACTGGGATACAGGAGACTGGAGACACTGGGAGATGAGAGACTGGGGACACTAGGATACAGGAGACTGGGAACACTGGGATACAGGAGACTGGGAACACTGGGATACAGGAGACTGGGAACACTGAGATACAGGAGACTGGGGACACTGGGATACGGAACACTGGGAACACTGAGATACAGGAGACTGGGGTCACTGGGATACAGGAGACTGGAGACACTGGGAGATGAGAGACTGGGGACACTGGGATACGGGAGACTGGGAACACTGGGATACGGGAGACTGGGAACACTGGGAACACTGAGATACAGGAGACTGGAGACACTGGGATACAGCAGACTGGAGACACTGGGAGATGCGAGACTGGGGACACTGGGATACGGGAGAATGGGAACTGGGATACGGGAGACTGGGGACACTAGGATACAGGAGACTGGGAGCACTGAGATACAGGAGACTGGGGACGCTGGGATACAGGAGACTGGAGACACTTGGAGATGAGAGACTGGGGACACTAGAAAACAAGAGATTGGGGGCACTGGGATACAGGCGACTGGAGACTCTGGGATATAGGAGACTGGGGACACTGGGATACAGGAGACTGGGGACACTGGGATACGGGATACTGGGAACACTGGGATACAGGAGACTGGGGACACTGGGATACAGGAGACTGGGGACGCTGGGATACGGGATACTGGAACACTGGGATACAGGAGACTGGGGACGCTGGGATATGGGAGACTGGGGACGCTGGGATACGGGAGACTGGGAACTGGGATACGGGAGACTGGGGACACTGGGATACGGGAGACTGGGAACACTGGGATACAGGAGACTGGGGACGCTGGGATACGGGAGACTGGGGACGCTGGGATACAGGAGACTGGGGACACTGGGATACAGGAGACTAGGGACACTGGGATACGGGAGACTGGGGACACTAGGATACAGGAGACTGGGGACACTGGGATACGGGAGACTGGGGACACTAGGATACAGGAGACTAGGGACACTGGGATACGGGAGACTGGGGACACTAGGATACAGGAGACTAGGGACACTGGGATACGGGAGACTGGGGACACTAGGATACAGGAGACTGGGAACACTGGGATACAGGAGACTGGGGACACTGGGATACAGGAGACTGGGGACGCTGGGATACGGGAGACTGGGGACATTGGGATACGGGAGACTGGGAACTGGGATACGGGAGACTGGGGACACTGGGATATGGGAGACTGGGAACACTGGGCTACAGGAGACTGGGGACACTGGGATACAGGAGACTGGGGACGCTGGGATACGGGAGACTGGGGACATTGGGATACGGGAGACTGGGAACTGGGATACGGGAGACTGGGGACACTGGGATATGGGAGACTGGGAACACTGGGCTACAGGAGACTGGGGACACTGGGGTACGGGAGACTGGGGAGACTGGGGACACTGGGGTACGGGAGACTGGGGACACTGGGCTACGGGAGACTGGGAACACTGGGGTATGGGAGACTGGAGACACTGGGATACGGGAGACTGGGGACACTGGGATACGGGAGACTGGGAACACTGGGATATGGGAGACTGGGGACACTGGGATACAGGAGACTGGGAACACTGAGATACAGGAGACTGGGGTCACTGGGATACAGGAGACTGGGGACGCTGGGATACGGGAGACTGGAGACACTGGGATATGGGAGACTGGGAACACTGGGATACGGGAGACTGGGGACACTGGGATACGGGACACTGGGGACACTGGGATACAGGAGACTGGGGTACGGGAGACTGGGGACACTGGGATACGGGACACTGGGGACACTGGGATACAGGAGACTGGGATATGGGAGACTGGAGACACTGGGATACAGGAGACTGGGAACACTGGGGTACGGGAGACTGGAGACTCTGCAATACAGGAGATTGGAGATGTTGGGATACAGGAGATGAGATGCTGGGATAGGGGGAAACTGCGGACACTGTGACCTGTTGCAAAACACAAACTGCTGGAGGAATTTCATGGGTCTGGCCGTGTCTGCAGAGAGAAACGCCGGTGTCCCCCGGCACACGTTGAAATGCCCGTGTCCCCGGCACACGTTGAAATGCCCGTGTCCCCCAGCACACGTTGAAATGCCCGTGTCCCCGGCACACGTTGAAATGCCCGTGTCCCCCGGCACACGATGAAATGCCCGTGTCTCCCGGCACACGTTGAAATGCCCGTGTCCCCCGGCACACATTGAAATGCCCGTGTCCCCAGCACACTTTGCTCAACCTACTGAGTTTCTCACATAGATGAGAGACTGGGGACACTGGGATACAGGAGACTGGGGACACTGGGATACAGGAGACTGGGGACACTGGGATACAGGAGACTGGGGACACTGGGATACAGGAGACTGGGGACACTGGGGTACGGGAGACTGGGGAGACTGGGGACACTGGGGTACGGGAGACTGGGGACACTGGGATACGGGAGACTGGGGACACTGGGATACAGGAGACTGGGGACACTGGGGTACGGGAGACTGGGGAGACTGGGGACACTGGGGTACGGGAGACTGGGGACACTGGGATACAGGAGACTGGGGACGCTGGGATACGGGATACTGGGAACACTGGGATACAGGAGACTGGGGACGCTGGGATATGGGAGACTGGGGACTCTGGGATACGGGAGACTGGGAACTGGGATACGGGAGACTGGGGACACTGGGATACGGGAGACTGGAAACACTGGGGTACGGGAGACTGGGGACACTGGGATACGGGAGACTGGGGACACTGGGATACGGGAGACTGGGGACACTAGGATACAGGAGACTAGGGACACTGGGATACGGGAGACTGGGGACACTAGGATACAGGAGACTGGGAACACTGGGATACAGGAGACTGGGGACACTGGGATACAGGAGACTGGGGACGCTGGGATACGGGAGACTGGGGACATTGGGATACGGGAGACTGGGAACTGGGATACGGGAGACTGGGGACACTGGGATATGGGAGACTGGGAACACTGGGCTACAGGAGACTGGGGACACTGGGGTACGGGAGACTGGGGAGACTGGGGACACTGGGGTACGGGAGACTGGGGACACTGGGCTACGGGAGACTGGGAACACTGGGGTATGGGAGACTGGAGACACTGGGATACGGGAGACTGGGGACACTGGGATACGGGAGACTGGGAACACTGGGATATGGGAGACTGGGGACACTGGGATACAGGAGACTGGGAACACTGAGATACAGGAGACTGGGGTCACTGGGATACAGGAGACTGGGGACGCTGGGATACGGGAGACTGGAGACACTGGGATATGGGAGACTGGGAACACTGGGATACGGGAGACTGGGGACACTGGGATACGGGACACTGGGGACACTGGGATACAGGAGACTGGGGTACGGGAGACTGGGGACACTGGGATACGGGACACTGGGGACACTGGGATACAGGAGACTGGGATATGGGAGACTGGAGACACTGGGATACAGGAGACTGGGAACACTGGGGTACGGGAGACTGGAGACTCTGCAATACAGGAGATTGGAGATGTTGGGATACAGGAGATGAGATGCTGGGATAGGGGGAAACTGCGGACACTGTGACCTGTTGCAAAACACAAACTGCTGGAGGAATTTCATGGGTCTGGCCGTGTCTGCAGAGAGAAACGCCGGTGTCCCCCGGCACACGTTGAAATGCCCGTGTCCCCGGCACACGTTGAAATGCCCGTGTCCCCCAGCACACGTTGAAATGCCCGTGTCCCCGGCACACGTTGAAATGCCCGTGTCCCCCGGCACACGATGAAATGCCCGTGTCTCCCGGCACACGTTGAAATGCCCGTGTCCCCCGGCACACATTGAAATGCCCGTGTCCCCAGCACACTTTGCTCAACCTACTGAGTTTCTCACATAGATGAGAGACTGGGGACACTGGGATACAGGAGACTGGGGACACTGGGATACAGGAGACTGGGGACACTGGGATACGGGAGACTGGGGACACTGGGATACGGGAGACTGGGGACACTGGGATACAGGAGACTGGGGACACTGGGGTACGGGAGACTGGGGACACTGGGGTATGGGAGACTGGGGAGACTGGGGACACTGGGGTACGGGAGACTGGGGACACTGGGATACGGGAGACTGGGGACACTGGGATACAGGAGACTGGGGACACTGGGGTACGGGAGACTGGGGAGACTGGGGACACTGGGGTACGGGAGACTGGGGACACTGGGATACAGGAGACTGGGGACGCTGGGATACGGGATACTGGGAACACTGGGATACAGGAGACTGGGGACGCTGGGATATGGGAGACTGGGGACTCTGGGATACGGGAGACTGGGAACTGGGATACGGGAGACTGGGGACACTGGGATACGGGAGACTGGGAACACTGGGGTACGGGAGACTGGGGACACTGGGATACGGGAGACTGGGGACACTGGGATACAGGAGACTGGGGACGCTGAGATACAGGAGACTGGGGACACTGGGATACGGAACACTGGGAACACTGAGATACAGGAGACTGGGGTCACTGGGATACAGGAGACTGGGGACGCTGGGATACAGGAGACTGGAGACACTGGGAGATGAGAGACTGGGGACACTGGGATACGGGAGACTGGGAACACTGGGAACACTGAGATACAGGAGACTGGGGTCACTGGGATACAGGAGACTGGAGACACTGGGAGATGAGAGACTGGGGACACTGGGATACGGGAGAATGGGAACTAGGATATGGGAGACTGGGGACACTAGGATACAGGAGACTGGGAACTGGGATACAGGAGACTGGGGACGCTGGGATACAGGAGACTGGGAACTGGGATACGGGAGACTGGGGACACTAGGATACAGGAGACTGGGAACTGGGATACGGGAGACTGGGAACACTGGGAACACTGAGATACAGGAGACTGTGGTCACTGGGATACAGGAGACTGGAGACACTGGGAGATGAGAGACTGGGGACACTGGGATACGGGAGAATGGGGACACTAGGATACAGGAGACTGGGAACTGGGATACGGGAGACTGGGAACACTGAGATACAGGAGACTGGGGTCACTGGGATACAGGAGACTGGAGACACTTGGAGATGAGAGACTGGGGACACTAGAAAACAAGAGATTGGGGGCACTGGGATACAGGCGACTGGAGACTGGGATACAGGAGACTGGGGACGCTGGGATACAGGAGACTGAAGACACTGGGAGATGAGAGACTGGGGACACTGGGATACAGGAGACTGGAGACACTGGGATACGGGAGACTGGGAACACTGGGGTACGGGAGACTGGAGACTCTGCAATACAGGAGATTGGAGATGTTGGGATACAAGAGATGAGATGCTGGGATAGGGGGAAACTGCGGACACTGTGACCTGTTGCAAAACACAAACTGCTGGAGGAATTTCATGGGTCTGGCCGTGTCTGCAGAGAGAAACGCCGGTGTCCCCCGGCACACGTTGAAATGCCCGTGTCCCCGGCACACGTTGAAATGCCCGTGTCTCCCGGCACACGTTGAAATGCCCATGTCCCCCGGCACACATTGAAATGCCCGTGTCCCCAGCACACGTTGCTCAACCTACTGAGTTTCTCACATAGATGAGAGACTGGGGACACTGGGATACAGGAGACTGGGGACACTGGGATACGGGAGACTGGGGACACTGGGATACAGGAGACTGGGGACACTGGGATACAGGAGACTGGGGACACTGGGGTACGGGAGACTGGGGACACTGGGGTACGGGAGACTGGGGACACTGGGATACAGGAGACTGGGGACACTGGGATACAGGAGACTGGGGACACTGGGGTACGGGAGACTGGGGACACTGGGATACAGGAGACTGGGGACACTGGGGTACGGGAGACTGGGGACACTGGGATACGGGAGACTGGGGACACTGGGATACAGGAGACTGGGGACACTGGGGTACGGGAGACTGGGGACACTGGGGTACGGGAGACTGGGGACACTGGGATACGGGAGACTGGGGACACTGGGATACAGGAGACTGGGGACACTGGGGTACGGGAGACTGGGGACACTGGGATACAGGAGACTGGGGACACTGGTATGCGGGAGACTGGGAACACTGGGATACGGAACACTGGGAACTGGGATACAGGAGACTGGGAACACTGGGATACGGGAGACTGGGAACACTGGGATACGGAACACTGGGAACTGGGATACAGGAGACTGGGAACACTGGGATACGGGAGACTGGGGACACTGGGATACGGGAGACTGGGGACACTGGGATACAGGAGACTGGGGACACTGGGATACAGGAGACTGGGGTACGGGAGACTGGGGACACTGGGATACGGGACACTGGGGACACTGGGATACAGGAGACTGGGATATGGGAGACTGGAGACACTGGGATACGGGAGACTGGGAACACTGGGGTACGGGAGACTGGAGACTCTGCAATACAGGAGATTGGAGATGTTGGGATACAGGAGATGAGATGCTGGGATAGGGGGAAACTACGGACACTGTGACCTGTTGCAAAACACAAACTGCTGGAGGAATTTCATGGGTCTGGCCGTGTCTGCAGAGAGAAACGCCGGTGTCCCCCGGCACACGTTGAAATGCCCGTGTCCCCGGCACACGTTGAAATGCCCGTGTCCCCCAGCACACGTTGAAATGCCCGTGTCCCCGGCACACGTTGAAATGCCCGTGTCCCCCGGCACACGATGAAATGCCCGTGTCTCCCGGCACACGTTGAAATGCCCGTGTCCCCCGGCACACATTGAAATGCCCGTGTCCCCAGCACACTTTGCTCAACCTACTGAGTTTCTCACATAGATGAGAGACTGGGGACACTGGGATACAGGAGACTGGGGACACTGGGATACAGGAGACTGGGGACACTGGGATACGGGAGACTGGGGACACTGGGATACGGGAGACTGGGGACACTGGGATACAGGAGACTGGGGACACTGGGATACAGGAGACTGGGGACACTGGGGTACGGGAGACTGGGGAGACTGGGGACACTGGGGTACGGGAGACTGGGGACACTGGGATACGGGAGACTGGGGACACTGGGATACAGGAGACTGGGGACACTGGGGTACGGGAGACTGGGGAGACTGGGGACACTGGGGTACGGGAGACTGTGGACACTGGGGTACGGGAGACTGGGGACACTGGGATACAGGAGACTGGGGACACTGGGGTACGGGAGACTTTGGACACTGGGATACGGGAGACTGGGGACACTGGGATACAGGAGACTGGGGACACTGGGGTACGGGAGACTTTGGACACTGGGATACGGGAGACTGGGGACACTGGGATACAGGAGACTGGGGACACTGGGGTACGGGAGACTGGGGACACTGGGGTACGGGAGACTGGGAACTGGGATACGGGAGACTGGGGACACTGGGATACAGGAGACTGGGGTACGGGAGACTGGAGACACTGGGATACGGGAGACTGGGAACACTGGGATACAGGAGACTGGGGACACAGGGATACAGGATAATGGGGACGCTGGGATACGAGAGACTCGGAACACTGGGATACAGGAGACTGGGGACGCTGGGATATGGGAGACTGGGGACGCTGGGATACGGGAGACTGGAGACACTGGGATACGGGAGACTGGGGACGCTGGGATACGGGAGACTGGGGACGCTGGGATACGGGAGACTGGGAACTGGGATACGGGAGACTGGGGACACTGGGATACAGGAGACTGGGGGCACTGGGATACGGGAGACTGGGGACGCTGGGATACGGGAGACTGGAGACACTGGGATACGGGAGACTGGGAACACTGGGATACGGGAGACTGGGGACACTGGGATACGGGACACTGGGATTCAGGAGACTGGGAAAACTGGGATATGGAACACTGGGAACTGGGATATGGAACACTGGGAACTGGGATACAGGAGACTGGGAACACTGGGATACAGGAGACTGGAGACACTGGGATACGGGAGACTGGGGACACTGGGATACGGGAGACTGGGAACACTGGGATATGGGAGACTGGGGACACTGGGATACAGGAGACTGGAGACACTGGGAGATGAGAGACTGGGGACACTAGGATACAAGAGACTGGGGACACTGGGATACAGGAGACTGGGGACGCTGAGATACAGGAGACTGGGGACACTGGGATACGGAACACTGGGAACACTGAGATACAGGAGACTGGGGTCACTGGGATACAGGAGACTGGGGACGCTGGGATACAGGAGACTGGAGACACTGGGAGATGAGAGACTGGGGACACTGGGATACGGGAGACTGGGAACACTGGGAACACTGAGATACAGGAGACTGGGGTCACTGGGATACAGGAGACTGGAGACACTGGGAGATGAGAGACTGGGGACACTGGGATACGGGAGAATGGGAACTAGGATATGGGAGACTGGGGACACTAGGATACAGGAGACTGGGAACTGGGATACAGGAGACTGGGGACGCTGGGATACAGGAGACTGGGAACTGGGATACGGGAGACTGGGGACACTAGGATACAGGAGACTGGGAACTGGGATACGGGAGACTGGGAACACTGGGAACACTGAGATACAGGAGACTGGGGTCACTGGGATACAGGAGACTGGAAACTGGGATACGGGAGACTGGGAACACTGGGAACACTGAGATACAGGAGACTGTGGTCACTGGGATACAGGAGACTGGAGACACTGGGAGATGAGAGACTGGGGACACTGGGATACGGGAGAATGGGGACACTAGGATACAGGAGACTGGGAACTGGGATACGGGAGACTGGGAACACTGAGATACAGGAGACTGGGGTCACTGGGATACAGGAGACTGGAGACACTTGGAGATGAGAGACTGGGGACACTAGAAAACAAGAGATTGGGGGCACTGGGATACAGGCGACTGGAGACTGGGATACAGGAGACTGGGGACGCTGGGATACAGGAGACTGAAGACACTGGGAGATGAGAGACTGGGGACACTGGGATACAGGAGACTGGAGACACTGGGATACGGGAGACTGGGAACACTGGGGTACGGGAGACTGGAGACTCTGCAATACAGGAGATTGGAGATGTTGGGATACAGGAGATGAGATGCTGGGATAGGGGGAAACTGCGGACACTGTGACCTGTTGCAAAACACAAACTGCTGGAGGAATTTCATGGGTCTGGCCGTGTCTGCAGAGAGAAACGCCGGTGTCCCCCGGCACACGTTGAAATGCCCGTGTCCCCGGCACACGTTGAAATGCCCGTGTCCCCCGGCACACGTTGAAATGCCCGTGTCCCCCGGCACACGATGAAATGCCCGTGTCTCCCGGCACACGTTGAAATGCCCGTGTCCCCCGGCACACATTGAAATGCCCGTGTCCCCAGCACACGTTGCTCAACCTACTGAGTTTCTCACATAGATGAGAGACTGGGGACACTGGGATACAGGAGACTGGGGACACTGGGATACGGGAGACTGGGGACACTGGGATACAGGAGACTGGGGACACTGGGATACAGGAGACTGGGGACACTGGGGTACGGGAGACTGGGGACACTGGGGTACGGGAGACTGGGGACACTGGGATACAGGAGACTGGGGACACTGGGATACAGGAGACTGGGGACACTGGGGTACGGGAGACTGGGGACACTGGGGTACGGGAGACTGGGGACACTGGGATACAGGAGACTGGGGACACTGGGGTACGGGAGACTGGGGACACTGGGATACGGGAGACTGGGGACACTGGGATACAGGAGACTGGGGACACTGGGGTACGGGAGACTGGGGACACTGGGGTACGGGAGACTGGGGACACTGGGATACGGGAGACTTGGGACACTGGGATACAGGAGACTGGGGACACTGGGGTACGGGAGACTGGGGACACTGGGATACAGGAGACTGGGGACACTGGTATGCGGGAGACTGGGAACACTGGGATACGGAACACTGGGAACTGGGATACAGGAGACTGGGAACACTGGGATACAGGAGACTGGGAACACTGGGATACGGAACACTGGGAACTGGGATACAGGAGACTGGGAACACTGGGATACGGGAGACTGGGGACACTGGGATACGGGAGACTGGGGACACTGGGATACAGGAGACTGGGGACACTGGGATACAGGAGACTGGGGTACGGGAGACTGGGGACACTGGGATACGGGACACTGGGGACACTGGGATACAGGAGACTGGGATATGGGAGACTGGAGACACTGGGATACGGGAGACTGGGAACACTGGGGTACGGGAGACTGGAGACTCTGCAATACAGGAGATTGGAGATGTTGGGATACAGGAGATGAGATGCTGGGATAGGGGGAAACTGCGGACACTGTGACCTGTTGCAAAACACAAACTGCTGGAGGAATTTCATGGGTCTGGCCGTGTCTGCAGAGAGAAACGCCGGTGTCCCCCGGCACACGTTGAAATGCCCGTGTCCCCGGCACACGTTGAAATGCCCGTGTCCCCCAGCACACGTTGAAATGCCCGTGTCCCCGGCACACGTTGAAATGCCCGTGTCCCCCGGCACACGATGAAATGCCCGTGTCTCCCGGCACACGTTGAAATGCCCGTGTCCCCCGGCACACATTGAAATGCCCGTGTCCCCAGCACACTTTGCTCAACCTACTGAGTTTCTCACATAGATGAGAGACTGGGGACACTGGGATACAGGAGACTGGGGACACTGGGATACAGGAGACTGGGGACACTGGGATACGGGAGACTGGGGACACTGGGATACGGGAGACTGGGGACACTGGGATACAGGAGACTGGGGACACTGGGATACAGGAGACTGGGGACACTGGGGTACGGGAGACTGGGGAGACTGGGGACACTGGGGTACGGGAGACTGGGGACACTGGGATACGGGAGACTGGGGACACTGGGATACAGGAGACTGGGGACACTGGGGTACGGGAGACTGGGGAGACTGGGGACACTGGGGTACGGGAGACTGTGGACACTGGGGTACGGGAGACTGGGGACACTGGGATACAGGAGACTGGGGACACTGGGGTACGGGAGACTTTGGACACTGGGATACGGGAGACTGGGGACACTGGGATACAGGAGACTGGGGACACTGGGGTACGGGAGACTGGGGACACTGGGGTACGGGAGACTGGGAACTGGGATACGGGAGACTGGGGACACTGGGATACAGGAGACTGGGGTACGGGAGACTGGAGACACTGGGATACGGGAGACTGGGAACACTGGGATACAGGAGACTGGGGACACAGGGATACAGGATAATGAGGACGCTGGGATACGAGAGACTCGGAACACTGGGATACAGGAGACTGGGGACGCTGGGATATGGGAGACTGGGGACGCTGGGATACGGGAGACTGGAGACACTGGGATACGGGAGACTGGGGACGCTGGGATACGGGAGACTGGGGACGCTGGGATACGGGAGACTGGGAACTGGGATACGGGAGACTGGGGACACTGGGATACAGGAGACTGGGGGCACTGGGATACGGGAGACTGGGGACGCTGGGATACGGGAGACTGGAGACACTGGGATACGGGAGACTGGGAACACTGGGATACGGGAGACTGGGGACACTGGGATACGGGACACTGGGATACAGGAGACTGGGAAAACTGGGATATGGAACACTGGGAACTGGGATATGGAACACTGGGAACTGGGATACAGGAGACTGGGAACACTGGGATACAGGAGACTGGAGACACTGGGATACGGGAGACTGGGGACACTGGGATACGGGAGACTGGGAACACTGGGATATGGGAGACTGGGGACACTGGGATACAGGAGACTGGAGACACTGGGAGATGAGAGACTGGGGACACTAGGATACAAGAGACTGGGGACACTGGGATACAGGAGACTGGGGACGCTGAGATACAGGAGACTGGGGACACTGGGATACGGAACACTGGGAACACTGAGATACAGGAGACTGGGGTCACTGGGATACAGGAGACTGGGGACGCTGGGATACAGGAGACTGGGGACACTGGGGTACGGGAGACTGGGGAGACTGGGGACACTGGGGTACGGGAGACTGGGGACACTGGGATACGGGAGACTGGGGACACTGGGATACAGGAGACTGGGGACACTGGGGTACGGGAGACTGGGGAGACTGGGGACACTGGGGTACGGGAGACTGGGGACACTGGGATACAGGAGACTGGGGACGCTGGGATACGGGATACTGGGAACACTGGGATACAGGAGACTGGGGACGCTGGGATATGGGAGACTGGGGACTCTGGGATACGGGAGACTGGGAACTGGGATACGGGAGACTGGGGACACTGGGATACGGGAGACTGGGAACACTGGGGTACGGGAGACTGGGGACACTGGGATACGGGAGACTGGGGACACTGGGATACAGGAGACTGGGGACGCTGAGATACAGGAGACTGGGGACACTGGGATACGGAACACTGGGAACACTGAGATACAGGAGACTGGGGTCACTGGGATACAGGAGACTGGGGACGCTGGGATACAGGAGACTGGAGACACTGGGAGATGAGAGACTGGGGACACTGGGATACGGGAGACTGGGAACACTGGGAACACTGAGATACAGGAGACTGGGGTCACTGGGATACAGGAGACTGGGGACGCTGGGATACAGGAGACTGGAGACACTGGGATACGGAACACTGGGAACACTGAGATACAGGAGACTGGGGTCACTGGGATACAGGAGACTGGGGACGCTGGGATACAGGAGACTGGAGACACTGGGAGATGAGAGACTGGGGACACTGGGATACGGGAGACTGGGAACACTGGGATACGGAACACTGGGAACACTGAGATACAGGAGACTGGGGTCACTGGGATACAGGAGACTGGGGACGCTGGGATACAGGAGACTGGAGACACTGGGAGATGAGAGACTGGGGACACTGGGATACGGGAGACTGGGAACACTGGGAACACTGAGATACAGGAGACTGGGGTCACTGGGATACAGGAGACTGGGGACGCTGGGATACAGGAGACTGGAGACACTGGGAGATGAGAGACTGTGGACACTGGGGTACGGGAGACTGGGGACACTGGGATACAGGAGACTGGGGACACTGGGGTACGGGAGACTTTGGACACTGGGATACGGGAGACTGGGGACACTGGGATACAGGAGACTGGGGACACTGGGGTACGGGAGACTGGGGACACTGGGGTACGGGAGACTGGGAACTGGGATACGGGAGACTGGGGACACTGGGATACAGGAGACTGGGGTACGGGAGACTGGAGACACTGGGATACGGGAGACTGGGAACACTGGGATACAGGAGACTGGGGACGCTGGGATACAGGAGACTGGAGACACTGGGAGATGAGAGACTGTGGACACTGGGGTACGGGAGACTGGGGACACTGGGATACAGGAGACTGGGGACACTGGGGTACGGGAGACTTTGGACACTGGGATACGGGAGACTGGGGACACTGGGATACAGGAGACTGGGGACACTGGGGTACGGGAGACTGGGGACACTGGGGTACGGGAGACTGGGAACTGGGATACGGGAGACTGGGGACACTGGGATACAGGAGACTGGGGTACGGGAGACTGGAGACACTGGGATACGGGAGACTGGGAACACTGGGATACAGGAGACTGGGGACACAGGGATACAGGATAATGGGGACGCTGGGATACGAGAGACTCGGAACACTGGGATACAGGAGACTGGGGACGCTGGGATATGGGAGACTGGGGACGCTGGGATACGGGAGACTGGAGACACTGGGATACGGGAGACTGGGGACGCTGGGATACGGGAGACTGGGGACGCTGGGATACGGGAGACTGGGAACTGGGATACGGGAGACTGGGGACACTGGGATATGGGAGACTGGGGACACTGGGATACAGGAGACTGGAGACACTGGGAGATGAGAGACTGGGGACACTAGGATACAAGAGACTGGGGACACTGGGATACAGGAGACTGGGGACGCTGAGATACAGGAGACTGGGGACACTGGGATACGGAACACTGGGAACACTGAGATACAGGAGACTGGGGTCACTGGGATACAGGAGACTGGGGACGCTGGGATACAGGAGACTGGAGACACTGGGAGATGAGAGACTGGGGACACTGGGATACGGGAGACTGGGAACACTGGGAACACTGAGATACAGGAGACTGGGGTCACTGGGATACAGGAGACTGGAGACACTGGGAGATGAGAGACTGGGGACACTGGGATACGGGAGAATGGGAACTAGGATATGGGAGACTGGGGACACTAGGATACAGGAGACTGGGAACTGGGATACAGGAGACTGGGGACGCTGGGATACAGGAGACTGGGAACTGGGATACGGGAGACTGGGGACACTAGGATACAGGAGACTGGGAACTGGGATACGGGAGACTGGGAACACTGGGAACACTGAGATACAGGAGACTGGGGTCACTGGGATACAGGAGACTGGAAACTGGGATACGGGAGACTGGGAACACTGGGAACACTGAGATACAGGAGACTGTGGTCACTGGGATACAGGAGACTGGAGACACTGGGAGATGAGAGACTGGGGACACTGGGATACGGGAGAATGGGGACACTAGGATACAGGAGACTGGGAACTGGGATACGGGAGACTGGGAACACTGAGATACAGGAGACTGGGGTCACTGGGATACAGGAGACTGGAGACACTTGGAGATGAGAGACTGGGGACACTAGAAAACAAGAGATTGGGGGCACTGGGATACAGGCGACTGGAGACTGGGATACAGGAGACTGGGGACGCTGGGATACAGGAGACTGAAGACACTGGGAGATGAGAGACTGGGGACACTGGGATACAGGAGACTGGAGACACTGGGATACGGGAGACTGGGAACACTGGGGTACGGGAGACTGGAGACTCTGCAATACAGGAGATTGGAGATGTTGGGATACAGGAGATGAGATGCTGGGATAGGGGGAAACTGCGGACACTGTGACCTGTTGCAAAACACAAACTGCTGGAGGAATTTCATGGGTCTGGCCGTGTCTGCAGAGAGAAACGCCGGTGTCCCCCGGCACACGTTGAAATGCCCGTGTCCCCGGCACACGTTGAAATGCCCGTGTCCCCCGGCACACGTTGAAATGCCCGTGTCCCCCGGCACACGATGAAATGCCCGTGTCTCCCGGCACACGTTGAAATGCCCGTGTCCCCCGGCACACATTGAAATGCCCGTGTCCCCAGCACACGTTGCTCAACCTACTGAGTTTCTCACATAGATGAGAGACTGGGGACACTGGGATACAGGAGACTGGGGACACTGGGATACGGGAGACTGGGGACACTGGGATACAGGAGACTGGGGACACTGGGATACAGGAGACTGGGGACACTGGGGTACGGGAGACTGGGGACACTGGGGTACGGGAGACTGGGGACACTGGGATACAGGAGACTGGGGACACTGGGATACAGGAGACTGGGGACACTGGGGTACGGGAGACTGGGGACACTGGGGTACGGGAGACTGGGGACACTGGGATACAGGAGACTGGGGACACTGGGGTACGGGAGACTGGGGACACTGGGATACGGGAGACTGGGGACACTGGGATACAGGAGACTGGGGACACTGGGGTACGGGAGACTGGGGACACTGGGGTACGGGAGACTGGGGACACTGGGATACGGGAGACTGGGGACACTGGGATACAGGAGACTGGGGACACTGGGGTACGGGAGACTGGGGACACTGGGATACAGGAGACTGGGGACACTGGTATGCGGGAGACTGGGAACACTGGGATACGGAACACTGGGAACTGGGATACAGGAGACTGGGAACACTGGGATACGGGAGACTGGGAACACTGGGATACGGAACACTGGGAACTGGGATACAGGAGACTGGGAACACTGGGATACGGGAGACTGGGGACACTGGGATACAGGAGACTGGGGACACTGGGATACAGGAGACTGGGGTACGGGAGACTGGGGACACTGGGATACGGGACACTGGGGACACTGGGATACAGGAGACTGGGATATGGGAGACTGGAGACACTGGGATACGGGAGACTGGGAACACTGGGGTACGGGAGACTGGAGACTCTGCAATACAGGAGATTGGAGATGTTGGGATACAGGAGATGAGATGCTGGGATAGGGGGAAACTGCGGACACTGTGACCTGTTGCAAAACACAAACTGCTGGAGGAATTTCATGGGTCTGGCCGTGTCTGCAGAGAGAAACGCCGGTGTCCCCCGGCACACGTTGAAATGCCCGTGTCCCCGGCACACGTTGAAATGCCCGTGTCCCCCAGCACACGTTGAAATGCCCGTGTCCCCGGCACACGTTGAAATGCCCGTGTCCCCCGGCACACGATGAAATGCCCGTGTCTCCCGGCACACGTTGAAATGCCCGTGTCCCCCGGCACACATTGAAATGCCCGTGTCCCCAGCACACTTTGCTCAACCTACTGAGTTTCTCACATAGATGAGAGACTGGGGACACTGGGATACAGGAGACTGGGGACACTGGGATACAGGAGACTGGGGACACTGGGATACGGGAGACTGGGGACACTGGGATACGGGAGACTGGGGACACTGGGATACAGGAGACTGGGGACACTGGGATACAGGAGACTGGGGACACTGGGGTACGGGAGACTGGGGAGACTGGGGACACTGGGGTACGGGAGACTGGGGACACTGGGATACGGGAGACTGGGGACACTGGGATACAGGAGACTGGGGACACTGGGGTACGGGAGACTGGGGAGACTGGGGACACTGGGGTACGGGAGACTGTGGACACTGGGGTACGGGAGACTGGGGACACTGGGATACAGGAGACTGGGGACACTGGGGTACGGGAGACTTTGGACACTGGGATACGGGAGACTGGGGACACTGGGATACAGGAGACTGGGGACACTGGGGTACGGGAGACTGGGGACACTGGGGTACGGGAGACTGGGAACTGGGATACGGGAGACTGGGGACACTGGGATACAGGAGACTGGGGTACGGGAGACTGGAGACACTGGGATACGGGAGACTGGGAACACTGGGATACAGGAGACTGGGGACACAGGGATACAGGATAATGGGGACGCTGGGATACGAGAGACTCGGAACACTGGGATACAGGAGACTGGGGACGCTGGGATATGGGAGACTGGGGACGCTGGGATACGGGAGACTGGAGACACTGGGATACGGGAGACTGGGGACGCTGGGATACGGGAGACTGGGGACGCTGGGATACGGGAGACTGGGAACTGGGATACGGGAGACTGGGGACACTGGGATACAGGAGACTGGGGGCACTGGGATACGGGAGACTGGGGACGCTGGGATACGGGAGACTGGAGACACTGGGATACGGGAGACTGGGAACACTGGGATACGGGAGACTGGGGACACTGGGATACGGGACACTGGGATACAGGAGACTGGGAAAACTGGGATATGGAACACTGGGAACTGGGATATGGAACACTGGGAACTGGGATACAGGAGACTGGGAACACTGGGATACAGGAGACTGGAGACACTGGGATACGGGAGACTGGGGACACTGGGATACGGGAGACTGGGAACACTGGGATATGGGAGACTGGGGACACTGGGATACAGGAGACTGGAGACACTGGGAGATGAGAGACTGGGGACACTAGGATACAAGAGACTGGGGACACTGGGATACAGGAGACTGGGGACGCTGAGATACAGGAGACTGGGGACACTGGGATACGGAACACTGGGAACACTGAGATACAGGAGACTGGGGTCACTGGGATACAGGAGACTGGGGACGCTGGGATACAGGAGACTGGGGACACTGGGGTACGGGAGACTGGGGAGACTGGGGACACTGGGGTACGGGAGACTGGGGACACTGGGATACGGGAGACTGGGGACACTGGGATACAGGAGACTGGGGACACTGGGGTACGGGAGACTGGGGAGACTGGGGACACTGGGGTACGGGAGACTGGGGACACTGGGATACAGGAGACTGGGGACGCTGGGATACGGGATACTGGGAACACTGGGATACAGGAGACTGGGGACGCTGGGATATGGGAGACTGGGGACTCTGGGATACGGGAGACTGGGAACTGGGATACGGGAGACTGGGGACACTGGGATACGGGAGACTGGGAACACTGGGGTACGGGAGACTGGGGACACTGGGATACGGGAGACTGGGGACACTGGGATACAGGAGACTGGGGACGCTGAGATACAGGAGACTGGGGACACTGGGATACGGAACACTGGGAACACTGAGATACAGGAGACTGGGGTCACTGGGATACAGGAGACTGGGGACGCTGGGATACAGGAGACTGGAGACACTGGGAGATGAGAGACTGGGGACACTGGGATACGGGAGACTGGGAACACTGGGAACACTGAGATACAGGAGACTGGGGTCACTGGGATACAGGAGACTGGAGACACTGGGAGATGAGAGACTGGGGACACTGGGATACGGGAGAATGGGAACTAGGATATGGGAGACTGGGGACACTAGGATACAGGAGACTGGGAACTGGGATACAGGAGACTGGGGACGCTGGGATACAGGAGACTGGGAACTGGGATACGGGAGACTGGGGACACTAGGATACAGGAGACTGGGAACTGGGATACGGGAGACTGGGAACACTGGGAACACTGAGATACAGGAGACTGTGGTCACTGGGATACAGGAGACTGGAGACACTGGGAGATGAGAGACTGGGGACACTGGGATACGGGAGAATGGGGACACTAGGATACAGGAGACTGGGAACTGGGATACGGGAGACTGGGAACACTGAGATACAGGAGACTGGGGTCACTGGGATACAGGAGACTGGAGACACTTGGAGATGAGAGACTGGGGACACTAGAAAACAAGAGATTGGGGGCACTGGGATACAGGCGACTGGAGACTGGGATACAGGAGACTGGGGACGCTGGGATACAGGAGACTGAAGACACTGGGAGATGAGAGACTGGGGACACTGGGATACAGGAGACTGGAGACACTGGGATACGGGAGACTGGGAACACTGGGGTATGGGAGACTGGAGACTCTGCAATACAGGAGATTGGAGATGTTGGGATACAGGAGATGAGATGCTGGGATAGGGGGAAACTGCGGACACTGTGACCTGTTGCAAAACACAAACTGCTGGAGGAATTTCATGGGTCTGGCCGTGTCTGCAGAGAGAAACGCCGGTGTCCCCCGGCACACGTTGAAATGCCCGTGTCCCCGGCACACGTTGAAATGCCCGTGTCCCCCGGCACACGTTGAAATGCCCGTGTCCCCCGGCACACGATGAAATGCCCGTGTCTCCCGGCACACGTTGAAATGCCCGTGTCCCCCGGCACACATTGAAATGCCCGTGTCCCCAGCACACGTTGCTCAACCTACTGAGTTTCTCACATAGATGAGAGACTGGGGACACTGGGATACAGGAGACTGGGGACACTGGGATACGGGAGACTGGGGACACTGGGATACGGGAGACTGGGGACACTGGGATACAGGAGACTGGGGACACTGGGGTACGGGAGACTGGGGACACTGGGGTACGGGAGACTGGGGACACTGGGATACAGGAGACTGGGGACACTGGGATACAGGAGACTGGGGACACTGGGGTACGGGAGACTGGGGACACTGGGGTACGGGAGACTGGGGACACTGGGATACAGGAGACTGGGGACACTGGGGTACGGGAGACTGGGGACACTGGGATACGGGAGACTGGGGACACTGGGATACAGGAGACTGGGGACACTGGGGTACGGGAGACTGGGGACACTGGGGTACGGGAGACTGGGGACACTGGGATACGGGAGACTGGGGACACTGGGATACAGGAGACTGGGGACACTGGGGTACGGGAGACTGGGGACACTGGGATACAGGAGACTGGGGACACTGGTATGCGGGAGACTGGGAACACTGGGATACGGAACACTGGGAACTGGGATACAGGAGACTGGGAACACTGGGATACGGGAGACTGGGAACACTGGGATACGGAACACTGGGAACTGGGATACAGGAGACTGGGAACACTGGGATACGGGAGACTGGGGACACTGGGATACGGGAGACTGGGGACACTGGGATACAGGAGACTGGGGACACTGGGATACAGGAGACTGGGGTACGGGAGACTGGGGACACTGGGATACGGGACACTGGGGACACTGGGATACAGGAGACTGGGATATGGGAGACTGGAGACACTGGGATACGGGAGACTGGGAACACTGGGGTACGGGAGACTGGAGACTCTGCAATACAGGAGATTGGAGATGTTGGGATACAGGAGATGAGATGCTGGGATAGGGGGAAACTGCGGACACTGTGACCTGTTGCAAAACACAAACTGCTGGAGGAATTTCATGGGTCTGGCCGTGTCTGCAGAGAGAAACGCCGGTGTCCCCCGGCACACGTTGAAATGCCCGTGTCCCCGGCACACGTTGAAATGCCCGTGTCCCCCAGCACACGTTGAAATGCCCGTGTCCCCGGCACACGTTGAAATGCCCGTGTCCCCCGGCACACGATGAAATGCCCGTGTCTCCCGGCACACGTTGAAATGCCCGTGTCCCCCGGCACACATTGAAATGCCCGTGTCCCCAGCACACTTTGCTCAACCTACTGAGTTTCTCACATAGATGAGAGACTGGGGACACTGGGATACAGGAGACTGGGGACACTGGGATACAGGAGACTGGGGACACTGGGATACGGGAGACTGGGGACACTGGGATACGGGAGACTGGGGACACTGGGATACAGGAGACTGGGGACACTGGGATACAGGAGACTGGGGACACTGGGGTACGGGAGACTGGGGAGACTGGGGACACTGGGGTACGGGAGACTGGGGACACTGGGATACGGGAGACTGGGGACACTGGGATACAGGAGACTGGGGACACTGGGGTACGGGAGACTGGGGAGACTGGGGACACTGGGGTACGGGAGACTGTGGACACTGGGGTACGGGAGACTGGGGACACTGGGATACAGGAGACTGGGGACACTGGGGTACGGGAGACTTTGGACACTGGGATACGGGAGACTGGGGACACTGGGATACAGGAGACTGGGGACACTGGGGTACGGGAGACTGGGGACACTGGGGTACGGGAGACTGGGAACTGGGATACGGGAGACTGGGGACACTGGGATACAGGAGACTGGGGTACGGGAGACTGGAGACACTGGGATACGGGAGACTGGGAACACTGGGATACAGGAGACTGGGGACACAGGGATACAGGATAATGGGGACGCTGGGATACGAGAGACTCGGAACACTGGGATACAGGAGACTGGGGACGCTGGGATATGGGAGACTGGGGACGCTGGGATACGGGAGACTGGAGACACTGGGATACGGGAGACTGGGGACGCTGGGATACGGGAGACTGGGGACGCTGGGATACGGGAGACTGGGAACTGGGATACGGGAGACTGGGGACACTGGGATACAGGAGACTGGGGGCACTGGGATACGGGAGACTGGGGACGCTGGGATACGGGAGACTGGAGACACTGGGATACGGGAGACTGGGAACACTGGGATACGGGAGACTGGGGACACTGGGATACGGGACACTGGGATACAGGAGACTGGGAAAACTGGGATATGGAACACTGGGAACTGGGATATGGAACACTGGGAACTGGGATACAGGAGACTGGAGACACTGGGATACGGGAGACTGGGGACACTGGGATACGGGAGACTGGGAACACTGGGATATGGGAGACTGGGGACACTGGGATACAGGAGACTGGAGACACTGGGAGATGAGAGACTGGGGACACTAGGATACAAGAGACTGGGGACACTGGGATACAGGAGACTGGGGACGCTGAGATACAGGAGACTGGGGACACTGGGATACGGAACACTGGGAACACTGAGATACAGGAGACTGGGGTCACTGGGATACAGGAGACTGGGGACGCTGGGATACAGGAGACTGGGGACACTGGGGTACGGGAGACTGGGGAGACTGGGGACACTGGGGTACGGGAGACTGGGGACACTGGGATACGGGAGACTGGGGACACTGGGATACAGGAGACTGGGGACACTGGGGTACGGGAGACTGGGGAGACTGGGGACACTGGGGTACGGGAGACTGGGGACACTGGGATACAGGAGACTGGGGACGCTGGGATACGGGATACTGGGAACACTGGGATACAGGAGACTGGGGACGCTGGGATATGGGAGACTGGGGACTCTGGGATACGGGAGACTGGGAACTGGGATACGGGAGACTGGGGACACTGGGATACGGGAGACTGGGAACACTGGGGTACGGGAGACTGGGGACACTGGGATACGGGAGACTGGGGACACTGGGATACAGGAGACTGGGGACGCTGAGATACAGGAGACTGGGGACACTGGGATACGGAACACTGGGAACACTGAGATACAGGAGACTGGGGTCACTGGGATACAGGAGACTGGGGACGCTGGGATACAGGAGACTGGAGACTGGGAGATGAGAGACTGGGGACACTGGGATACGGGAGACTGGGAACACTGGGAACACTGAGATACAGGAGACTGGGGTCACTGGGATACAGGAGACTGGAGACACTGGGAGATGAGAGACTGGGGACACTGGGATACGGGAGAATGGGAACTAGGATATGGGAGACTGGGGACACTAGGATACAGGAGACTGGGAACTGGGATACAGGAGACTGGGGACGCTGGGATACAGGAGACTGGGAACTGGGATACGGGAGACTGGGGACACTAGGATACAGGAGACTGGGAACTGGGATACGGGAGACTGGGAACACTGGGAACACTGAGATACAGGAGACTGTGGTCACTGGGATACAGGAGACTGGAGACACTGGGAGATGAGAGACTGGGGACACTGGGATACGGGAGAATGGGGACACTAGGATACAGGAGACTGGGAACTGGGATACGGGAGACTGGGAACACTGAGATACAGGAGACTGGGGTCACTGGGATACAGGAGACTGGAGACACTTGGAGATGAGAGACTGGGGACACTAGAAAACAAGAGATTGGGGGCACTGGGATACAGGCGACTGGAGACTGGGATACAGGAGACTGGGGACGCTGGGATACAGGAGACTGAAGACACTGGGAGATGAGAGACTGGGGACACTGGGATACAGGAGACTGGAGACACTGGGATACGGGAGACTGGGAACACTGGGGTACGGGAGACTGGAGACTCTGCAATACAGGAGATTGGAGATGTTGGGATACAGGAGATGAGATGCTGGGATAGGGGGAAACTGCGGACACTGTGACCTGTTGCAAAACACAAACTGCTGGAGGAATTTCATGGGTCTGGCCGTGTCTGCAGAGAGAAACGCCGGTGTCCCCCGGCACACGTTGAAATGCCCGTGTCCCCGGCACACGTTGAAATGCCCGTGTCCCCCGGCACACGTTGAAATGCCCGTGTCCCCCGGCACACGATGAAATGCCCGTGTCTCCCGGCACACGTTGAAATGCCCGTGTCCCCCGGCACACATTGAAATGCCCGTGTCCCCAGCACACGTTGCTCAACCTACTGAGTTTCTCACATAGATGAGAGACTGGGGACACTGGGATACAGGAGACTGGGGACACTGGGATACGGGAGACTGGGGACACTGGGATACAGGAGACTGGGGACACTGGGATACAGGAGACTGGGGACACTGGGGTACGGGAGACTGGGGACACTGGGGTACGGGAGACTGGGGACACTGGGATACAGGAGACTGGGGACACTGGGATACAGGAGACTGGGGACACTGGGGTACGGGAGACTGGGGACACTGGGGTACGGGAGACTGGGGACACTGGGATACAGGAGACTGGGGACACTGGGGTACGGGAGACTGGGGACACTGGGATACGGGAGACTGGGGACACTGGGATACAGGAGACTGGGGACACTGGGGTACGGGAGACTGGGGACACTGGGGTACGGGAGACTGGGGACACTGGGATACGGGAGACTGGGGACACTGGGATACAGGAGACTGGGGACACTGGGGTACGGGAGACTGGGGACACTGGGATACAGGAGACTGGGGACACTGGTATGCGGGAGACTGGGAACACTGGGATACGGAACACTGGGAACTGGGATACAGGAGACTGGGAACACTGGGATACGGGAGACTGGGAACACTGGGATACGGAACACTGGGAACTGGGATACAGGAGACTGGGAACACTGGGATACGGGAGACTGGGGACACTGGGATACGGGAGACTGGGGACACTGGGATACAGGAGACTGGGGACACTGGGATACAGGAGACTGGGGTACGGGAGACTGGGGACACTGGGATACGGGACACTGGGGACACTGGGATACAGGAGACTGGGATATGGGAGACTGGAGACACTGGGATACGGGAGACTGGGAACACTGGGGTACGGGAGACTGGAGACTCTGCAATACAGGAGATTGGAGATGTTGGGATACAGGAGATGAGATGCTGGGATAGGGGGAAACTGCGGACACTGTGACCTGTTGCAAAACACAAACTGCTGGAGGAATTTCATGGGTCTGGCCGTGTCTGCAGAGAGAAACGCCGGTGTCCCCCGGCACACGTTGAAATGCCCGTGTCCCCGGCACACGTTGAAATGCCCGTGTCCCCCAGCACACGTTGAAATGCCCGTGTCCCCGGCACACGTTGAAATGCCCGTGTCCCCCGGCACACGATGAAATGCCCGTGTCTCCCGGCACACGTTGAAATGCCCGTGTCCCCCGGCACACATTGAAATGCCCGTGTCCCCAGCACACTTTGCTCAACCTACTGAATTCTCACATAGATGAGAGACTGGGGACACTGGGATACAGGAGACTGGGGACACTGGGATACAGGAGACTGGGGACACTGGGATACGGGAGACTGGGGACACTGGGATACGGGAGACTGGGGACACTGGGATACAGGAGACTGGGGACACTGGGATACAGGAGACTGGGGACACTGGGGTACGGGAGACTGGGGAGACTGGGGACACTGGGGTACGGGAGACTGGGGACACTGGGATACGGGAGACTGGGGACACTGGGATACAGGAGACTGGGGACACTGGGGTACGGGAGACTGGGGAGACTGGGGACACTGGGGTACGGGAGACTGTGGACACTGGGGTACGGGAGACTGGGGACACTGGGATACAGGAGACTGGGGACACTGGGGTACGGGAGACTTTGGACACTGGGATACGGGAGACTGGGGACACTGGGATACAGGAGACTGGGGACACTGGGGTACGGGAGACTGGGGACACTGGGGTACGGGAGACTGGGAACTGGGATACGGGAGACTGGGGACACTGGGATACAGGAGACTGGGGTACGGGAGACTGGAGACACTGGGATACGGGAGACTGGGAACACTGGGATACAGGAGACTGGGGACACAGGGATACAGGATAATGGGGACGCTGGGATACGAGAGACTCGGAACACTGGGATACAGGAGACTGGGGACGCTGGGATATGGGAGACTGGGGACGCTGGGATACGGGAGACTGGAGACACTGGGATACGGGAGACTGGGGACACTAGGATACAGGAGACTGGGAACTGGGATACAGGAGACTGGGGACGCTGGGATACAGGAGACTGGGAACTGGGATACGGGAGACTGGGGACACTAGGATACAGGAGACTGGGAACTGGGATACGGGAGACTGGGAACACTGGGAACACTGAGATACAGGAGACTGGGGTCACTGGGATACAGGAGACTGGAAACTGGGATACGGGAGACTGGGAACACTGGGAACACTGAGATACAGGAGACTGTGGTCACTGGGATACAGGAGACTGGAGACACTGGGAGATGAGAGACTGGGGACACTGGGATACGGGAGAATGGGGACACTAGGATACAGGAGACTGGGAACTGGGATACGGGAGACTGGGAACACTGAGATACAGGAGACTGGGGTCACTGGGATACAGGAGACTGGAGACACTTGGAGATGAGAGACTGGGGACACTAGAAAACAAGAGATTGGGGGCACTGGGATACAGGCGACTGGAGACTGGGATACAGGAGACTGGGGACGCTGGGATACAGGAGACTGAAGACACTGGGAGATGAGAGACTGGGGACACTGGGATACAGGAGACTGGAGACACTGGGATACGGGAGACTGGGAACACTGGGGTACGGGAGACTGGAGACTCTGCAATACAGGAGATTGGAGATGTTGGGATACAGGAGATGAGATGCTGGGATAGGGGGAAACTGCGGACACTGTGACCTGTTGCAAAACACAAACTGCTGGAGGAATTTCATGGGTCTGGCCGTGTCTGCAGAGAGAAACGCCGGTGTCCCCCGGCACACGTTGAAATGCCCGTGTCCCCGGCACACGTTGAAATGCCCGTGTCCCCCGGCACACGTTGAAATGCCCGTGTCCCCCGGCACACGATGAAATGCCCGTGTCTCCCGGCACACGTTGAAATGCCCGTGTCCCCCGGCACACATTGAAATGCCCGTGTCCCCAGCACACGTTGCTCAACCTACTGAGTTTCTCACATAGATGAGAGACTGGGGACACTGGGATACAGGAGACTGGGGACACTGGGATACGGGAGACTGGGGACACTGGGATACAGGAGACTGGGGACACTGGGATACAGGAGACTGGGGACACTGGGGTACGGGAGACTGGGGACACTGGGGTACGGGAGACTGGGGACACTGGGATACAGGAGACTGGGGACACTGGGATACAGGAGACTGGGGACACTGGGGTACGGGAGACTGGGGACACTGGGGTACGGGAGACTGGGGACACTGGGATACAGGAGACTGGGGACACTGGGGTACGGGAGACTGGGGACACTGGGATACGGGAGACTGGGGACACTGGGATACAGGAGACTGGGGACACTGGGGTACGGGAGACTGGGGACACTGGGGTACGGGAGACTGGGGACACTGGGATACGGGAGACTGGGGACACTGGGATACAGGAGACTGGGGACACTGGGGTACGGGAGACTGGGGACACTGGGATACAGGAGACTGGGGACACTGGTATGCGGGAGACTGGGAACACTGGGATACGGAACACTGGGAACTGGGATACAGGAGACTGGGAACACTGGGATACGGGAGACTGGGAACACTGGGATACGGAACACTGGGAACTGGGATACAGGAGACTGGGGACACTGGGATACGGGAGACTGGGGACACTGGGATACGGGAGACTGGGGACACTGGGATACAGGAGACTGGGGACACTGGGATACAGGAGACTGGGGTACGGGAGACTGGGGACACTGGGATACGGGACACTGGGGACACTGGGATACAGGAGACTGGGATATGGGAGACTGGAGACACTGGGATACGGGAGACTGGGAACACTGGGGTACGGGAGACTGGAGACTCTGCAATACAGGAGATTGGAGATGTTGGGATACAGGAGATGAGATGCTGGGATAGGGGGAAACTGCGGACACTGTGACCTGTTGCAAAACACAAACTGCTGGAGGAATTTCATGGGTCTGGCCGTGTCTGCAGAGAGAAACGCCGGTGTCCCCCGGCACACGTTGAAATGCCCGTGTCCCCGGCACACGTTGAAATGCCCGTGTCCCCCAGCACACGTTGAAATGCCCGTGTCCCCGGCACATGTTGAAATGCCCGTGTCCCCCGGCACACGATGAAATGCCCGTGTCTCCCGGCACACGTTGAAATGCCCGTGTCCCCCGGCACACATTGAAATGCCCGTGTCCCCAGCACACTTTGCTCAACCTACTGAGTTTCTCACATAGATGAGAGACTGGGGACACTGGGATACAGGAGACTGGGGACACTGGGATACAGGAGACTGGGGACACTGGGATACGGGAGACTGGGGACACTGGGATACGGGAGACTGGGGACACTGGGATACAGGAGACTGGGGACACTGGGATACAGGAGACTGGGGACACTGGGGTACGGGAGACTGGGGAGACTGGGGACACTGGGGTACGGGAGACTGGGGACACTGGGATACGGGAGACTGGGGACACTGGGATACAGGAGACTGGGGACACTGGGGTACGGGAGACTGGGGAGACTGGGGACACTGGGGTACGGGAGACTGTGGACACTGGGGTACGGGAGACTGGGGACACTGGGATACAGGAGACTGGGGACACTGGGGTACGGGAGACTTTGGACACTGGGATACGGGAGACTGGGGACACTGGGATACAGGAGACTGGGGACACTGGGGTACGGGAGACTGGGGACACTGGGGTACGGGAGACTGGGAACTGGGATACGGGAGACTGGGGACACTGGGATACAGGAGACTGGGGTACGGGAGACTGGAGACACTGGGATACGGGAGACTGGGAACACTGGGATACAGGAGACTGGGGACACAGGGATACAGGATAATGGGGACGCTGGGATACGAGAGACTCGGAACACTGGGATACAGGAGACTGGGGACGCTGGGATATGGGAGACTGGGGACGCTGGGATACGGGAGACTGGAGACACTGGGATACGGGAGACTGGGGACGCTGGGATACGGGAGACTGGGGACGCTGGGATACGGGAGACTGGGAACTGGGATACGGGAGACTGGGGACACTGGGATACAGGAGACTGGGGGCACTGGGATACGGGAGACTGGGGACGCTGGGATACGGGAGACTGGAGACACTGGGATACGGGAGACTGGGAACACTGGGATACGGGAGACTGGGGACACTGGGATACGGGACACTGGGATACAGGAGACTGGGGACGCTGGGATATGGGAGACTGGGGACGCTGGGATACGGGAGACTGGAGACACTGGGATACGGGAGACTGGGGACGCTGGGATACGGGAGACTGGGGACGCTGGGATACGGGAGACTGGGAACTGGGATACGGGAGACTGGGGACACTGGGATACAGGAGACTGGGGGCACTGGGATACGGGAGACTGGGGACGCTGGGATACGGGAGACTGGAGACACTGGGATACGGGAGACTGGAGACACTGGGATACGGGAGACTGGGAACACTGGGATACGGGAGACTGGGGACACTGGGATACGGGACACTGGGATACAGGAGACTGGGAAAACTGGGATATGGAACACTGGGAACTGGGATATGGAACACTGGGAACTGGGATACAGGAGACTGGGAACACTGGGATACAGGAGACTGGAGACACTGGGATACGGGAGACTGGGGACACTGGGATACGGGAGACTGGGAACACTGGGATATGGGAGACTGGGGACACTGGGATACAGGAGACTGGAGACACTGGGAGATGAGAGACTGGGGACACTAGGATACAAGAGACTGGGGACACTGGGATACAGGAGACTGGGGACGCTGAGATACAGGAGACTGGGGACACTGGGATACGGAACACTGGGAACACTGAGATACAGGAGACTGGGGTCACTGGGATACAGGAGACTGGGGACGCTGGGATACAGGAGACTGGAGACACTGGGAGATGAGAGACTGGGGACACTGGGATACGGGAGACTGGGAACACTGGGAACACTGAGATACAGGAGACTGGGGTCACTGGGATACAGGAGACTGGAGACACTGGGAGATGAGAGACTGGGGACACTGGGATACGGGAGAATGGGAACTAGGGTATGGGAGACTGGGGACACTAGGATACAGGAGACTGGGAACTGGGATACAGGAGACTGGGGACGCTGGGATACAGGAGACTGGGAACTGGGATACGGGAGACTGGGGACACTAGGATACAGGAGACTGGGAACTGGGATACGGGAGACTGGGAACACTGGGAACACTGAGATACAGGAGACTGGGGTCACTGGGATACAGGAGACTGGAGACACTGGGAGATGAGAGACTGGGGACACTGGGATACGGGAGAATGGGGACACTAGGATACAGGAGACTGGGAACTGGGATACGGGAGACTGGGAACACTGAGATACAGGAGACTGGGGTCACTGGGATACAGGAGACTGGAGACACTTGGAGATGAGAGACTGGGGACACTAGAAAACAAGAGATTGGGGGCACTGGGATACAGGTGACTGGAGACTGGGATACAGGAGACTGGGGACGCTGGGATACAGGAGACTGAAGACACTGGGAGATGAGAGACTGGGGACACTGGGATACAGGAGACTGGAGACACTGGGATACGGGAGACTGGGAACACTGGGGTACGGGAGACTGGAGACTCTGCAATACAGGAGATTGGAGATGTTGGGATACAGGAGATGAGATGCTGGGATAGGGGGAAACTGCGGACACTGTGACCTGTTGCAAAACACAAACTGCTGGAGGAATTTCATGGGTCTGGCCGTGTCTGCAGAGAGAAACGCCGGTGTCCCCCGGCACACGTTGAAATGCCCGTGTCCCCGGCACACGTTGAAATGCCCGTGTCCCCCGGCACACGTTGAAATGCCCGTGTCCCCGGCACACGATGAAATGCCCGTGTCTCCCGGCACACGTTGAAATGCCCGTGTCCCCCGGCACACATTGAAATGCCCGTGTCCCCAGCACACGTTGCTCAACCTACTGAGTTTCTCACATAGATGAGAGACTGGGGACACTGGGATACAGGAGACTGGGGACACTGGGATACGGGAGACTGGGGACACTGGGATACAGGAGACTGGGGACACTGGGATACAGGAGACTGGGGACACTGGGGTACGGGAGACTGGGGACACTGGGGTACGGGAGACTGGGGACACTGGGATACAGGAGACTGGGGACACTGGGGTACGGGAGACTGGGGACACTGGGATACAGGAGACTGGGGACACTGGGGTACGGGAGACTGGGGACACTGGGGTACGGGAGACTGGGGACACTGGGATACAGGAGACTGGGGACACTGGGGTATGGGAGACTGGGGACACTGGGATACGGGAGACTGGGGACACTGGGATACAGGAGACTGGGGACACTGGGGTACGGGAGACTGGGGACACTGGGGTACGGGAGACTGGGGACACTGGGATACGGGAGACTGGGGACACTGGGATACAGGAGACTGGGGACACTGGGGTACGGGAGACTGGGGACACTGGGATACAGGAGACTGGGGACACTGGTATGCGGGAGACTGGGAACACTGGGATACGGAACACTGGGAACTGGGATACAGGAGACTGGGAACACTGGGATGCGGGAGACTGGGAACACTGGGATACGGAACACTGGGAACTGGGATACAGGAGACTGGGAACACTGGGATACGGGAGACTGGGGACACTGGGATACGGGAGACTGGGGACACTGGGATACAGGAGACTGGGGACACTGGGATACAGGAGACTGGGGACACTGGGGTACGGGAGACTGGGGACACTGGGATACGGGAGACTGGGAACTGGGATACAGGAGACTGGGAACACTGGGATACGGGAGACTGGGAACACTGGGATACGGAACACTGGGAACTGGGATACAGGAGACTGGGAACACTGGGATATGGGAGACTGGGGACACTGGGATACGGGAGACTGGGGACACTGGGATACAGGAGACTGGGGACACTGGGGTATGGGAGACTGGGGACACTGGGATACAGGAGACTGGGGACACTGGGGTACGGGAGACTGGGGACACTGGGATACGGGAGACTGGGGACACTGGGATACAGGAGACTGGGGACACTGGGGTACGGGAGACTGGGGACACTGGGGTACGGGAGACTGGGGACACTGGGATACGGGAGACTGGGAACACTGGGATACGGAACACTGGGAACTGGGATACAGGAGACTGGGAACACTGGGATACGGGAGACTGGGAACACTGGGATACGGAACACTGGGAACTGGGATACAGGAGACTGGGAACACTGGGATACGGGAGACTGGGGACACTGGGATACGGGAGACTGGGGACACTGGGATACGGGAGACTGGGGACACTGGGATACGGGAGACTGGGAACACTGGGATACAGGAGATTGTGAACACTGAGGTACAGGAGACTGGGGTCACTGGGATACAGGAGACTGGGGACGCTGGAATACAGGAGACTGGAGACACTGGGAGATGAGAGACTGGGGACACTGGGATACAGGAGACTGGAGACACTGGGATACGGGAGACTGGAGACACTGGGATACAGGCGACTGGAGACTCTGGGATACGGGAGACTGGGGACGCTGGGATACGGGAGACTGAAGACTGGGAGATGAGAGACTGGGGACACTGGGATACAGGAGACTGGAGACACTGGGAGATGAGAGACTGGGGACACTAGAAAACAAGAGATTGGGGGCACTGGGATACAGGCGACTGGAGACTCTGGGATATAGGAGACTGGGGGCACTGGGATACAGGCGACTGGAGACTGGGATACAGGAGACTGGGGACACTGGGATATGGGAGACTGGGGACACTGGGATACGGGAGACTGGGAACACTGGGGTACGGGAGACTGGAGACTCTGCAATACGGGAGATTGGAGATGTTGGGATACAGGAGATGAGATGCTGGGATCGGGGGAAACTGCGGACACTGTGACCTGTTGCAAAACACAAACTGCTGGAGGAATTTCATGGGTCTGGCCGTGTCTGCAGAGAGAAACGCCGGTGTCCCCCGGCACACGTTGAAATGCCCGTGTCCCCCGGCACACGTTGAAATGCCCGTGTCCCCCAGCACACGTTGAAATGCCCGTGTCCCCGGCACACGTTGAAACGCCCGTGTCCCCCGGCACACGTTGAAATGCCCGTGTCCCCGGCACACGTTGAAATGCCCGTGTCCCCGGCACACGTTGAAATGCCCGTGTCCCCGGCACACGTTGAAATGCCCGTGTCCACGGCACACGTTGAAATGCCCGTGTCCCACGGCACACGTTGAAATGCCCGTGTCCCCCGGCACACGTTGCTCAACCTACTGAGTTTCTCACATAGTTTGATTTTTTTCTTTTTCACGCTCTCTCTTTGTTTCACGTTCACCACCTCGCTCCTCAACTTGTTTCACACTCACACTCTCCTCAAATTCTGATTCTCTCTCACACTCTTTCTCTGCCACTGCTTTAAACGTTTTCTCTCTCTCCCTCTCTCTCCAGCTGTGGTATCACATGCACTCTCTCTTCAACTATTGTTTCACTCTCACGCTCTCTCGCAATGCTGTTTCAAAGTCATTCTCTTTCTCCCCAACTGGTTTTCCACACTCTCTTCCCAGTTGTTTCCCCCATCTGTTTTTCTCTCTCTTTTCTCCCAGCGGTCGCTCCTTCTGTGCGTCTCTCCGGCTGAAACTTTCCCCTGGGGCTCAGCTGGGACGGGTCCTGGAGCCTTTGCGACAGTGCCTCTCTTTCTGGGTGAGGGGTGACCCCTCTGTCCTGGGATCAGAGGCTGCAGTAGCAGCAGTGCCCACCAGGGAGCGGTAGATCACTCCGTTACCCCGGGCCTCGAGTCCTGGACCCTGGCTTGAGTGTGAGAGATTGAAGATTAGTTTTATTTATCACGTGAGCTTCGAAATGTGTCATTTGCGTGAAAGCAAATCAGTGAGGATGAGCCTGGGGGTGGGGGGTGGGGATACCTATAAGTGTTGCCAGGCTTCCAGTGCCAACACAGCATGCCCACAACTCACCAGCCCTAATCTGTACGTCTTCAAGATGTGGGAGGGAAACGGAGCACCCAGAGGAAGAACGTACAAACTCCTCACAGATAATAACGGGAATCGAACCCCGATCGTAGGACAGGTGCCTGTCTGTCCCATGTCCTGTGGTGGATTCACAGCAAAACCTCCACTGCCTCGGGATAGAGTTGAATTTCGTGTTGGCACATGGCACAAGTTCACGAATACCATCCCTACCCGAGTCATGTCTCAGCGAGTTTTACCAACTGTGGGAGTAATCACTGTGGTGTTTGATCACTCTGCCCCCCTCTGACCGTGGGGAGCTGGAGATCGGACGTGGGATGCCAAGACACCAGGATCCAATAACGGGAGATATATTCATCTCCATCCATCCCCTCCCCTCCCATCACCACCCATCTCCTCCACTCCCCTCTCCCTCCCCTCATCTCCATCCTTCCCCTCCCATCTCCATCCATCCCCTCCATTCCCCTCCCCTCCCATCTCCATCCATCCCCTCCACTCCCCTCCCCTCCCATCTCCATCCATCCATCCCTTCCCCTCCCCTCCCATCTCCACCCATCTCCTCCACTCCCTCCCCTCATCTCCATCCTTCCCCTCCCATCTCCATCCATCCCCTCCACTCCCCTCCCCTCCCATCTCCATCCATCCCCTCCCCTCCCAACTCCATCCATCCATCCTTTCCCCTCCCCTCCTATCTCCACCCATCTCCTCCACTCCCCTCTCCCTCCCCTCGTCTCCATCCATCCCCTCCACTCCCCTCCCCTCCCATCTCCATCCATCCATCCCTTCCCCTCCCCTCCCATCTCCACCCATCTCCTCCACTCCCCTCTACCTCCCCTCATCTCCATCCTTCCCCTCCCATCTCCATCCATCCCCTCCACTCCCCTCCTTCTCGTCTCCATCCTTCCCCTCCCATCTCCATCCATCCCCTCCACTCCCCTCCCCTCCCAGCTCCATCCATCCATCCATCCCTTCCCCTCCCCTCCCATCTCCACCCTCCTCCTCTCCCCACTCCCTCCATTCTTCCCCTCCCATCTCCATCCATCCCCCACTCCACTCCCCTCCTCTCCCATCTCCATCCATCCCTTACCCTCCCCTCTCCCTCCTTCCCCAGCCCTCCCATCTCCACCCATCTCCTCCACTCCCCTCTCCCTCCCCTTCAGTCTCCATCCTTCCCCTCCCCCTCCTCCCATCTCCATCCTTCCCCTCCCCTCCCTGTCGCCATCCTTCCCCTCCCCTCTCTCTCCTTCCCTTCCCTCCCCCTCCCTCCTCTCCTGTCCCCACCCTTCCCCTCCCCTCCCTCTCTCCCCTTCCATTGAAACCTACCGGACGCTGATAGGCCTGGATCGAGTGGACGTGGAGAGGATGTTTCCATCAGTACAGGACACGGCCCCAGAATGGAGGGGTGTCCCTTTAGAATAGAGATGGGGAGGAATTGTTTTAGCCACAGAGTAATGAGTCACTACAGATGCCTGTGACTCTGCAGATGCTGGAAATCCACAGTAACACACACAAAGTGCTGAGGGCCAGGCGGCCCTTACCGAGAGGAATAAAGAGGCCGAGACCCTTCACCAGGACTGGAGGGGAAGGGGAGGAAGCGAGGATAAGAAAGTGGGGGAGGGAAGGAGTAGGCGTGGGTGTGCAGAGCACATGGTCAAATTCCACATGGACACTGTGCTTTTCCATTAGGGAAAGATTGAGGGGAAGAAGGGAAGCTGGAACCAGCCTGGGGCTGGGGCTCTCGTTGTTTTCGGAGACAAGGGCTGACTCGTATCCTCAAAATAAAAAGTCTATTTTAATGCAAAATGATTGAAGTGTTGGGAATGGTGAGGATAGAGTGCTACAGGAGGAATGTGGGACAGGTGGCAGAGAAGGAGTGCCAGGGATGTGGGGATGGCATAGGTGCAGATACACCCAGCCCTGAGACACCAGGCAAGGTCGACTGCAAACAATTGGTTTATTGATCATTACAGAATGTTTCTCTGCTGCTTCCCACTCCCTCCCCTCTCCCTCCCCTTTTCCCAATCATGATTCCCCTCTCCCTGCTCCCTTCCCACTCTCAGTCCACAATAAAGACTCATATCAGAATCAGGTTTATCATCACTCACAGAGGTCATGAAATTTGTTTTTTTTTTCTCGCAGCGGCAGTACAGTGTGATACGTAAGATTGCTACGGTACTGTGCAGAAGTCTTAGCCGCCCGAGCTAAGTAGAGGTGCCTATGATTTTTGCACAGTCCTGTATCGTGCCCACGATGCTCAGCAGAACAGCCCAGAACACGACAAGCAGCAGAACAACCCCGTTCCTCCCTCCCATCCACCAACACACAGTCCTTTAACCACAGGACTGGCTTCCAGCCTCCAGTGACAAACAGACGTTGGTCCTCGACTTCCTCTCAGACTCTCTTTATGGAAGTAATCCAAAATTAACCCCACTGCTCCGCTCTCCTGGTTGTTGAGATAACATCTTCGAATTCATACCCAGTAACAAGACTTCATAAGTCTTGAGATTGTCTGTGTTCACGCTGGGGATGTTTAAGGTAATAACGGAATCTGATTTATTGTTAAATCCATTTGCTTCTGGGAAGCAAATTTGTTAAAGGGTGTTACAAGATGAGAGAAGGAAAGATTAGCTTTATTTGTCTCAAGTACTACACATTGAAATGTTGAAACTTACAGGGAAATGGGTTTCAACACATGCTGGAGGAACTCAGCAGGTCGGGGAGTAGAGAAATGAACAGTCCATGTTTCAGGGTCTTGGCCCAAGACATCGACTGTTTATTCCTCTCCACAGAAGCTGCCTGACCTGCTGAGTTTCTCCAGCATTTTGTGTGTGTGCTCTGGATTTCCAGCATCTGCAGAATCTCTTGTGATAGTAAAATGTGTTGTTTGCATCACTGACCAACACAGTTGGAGATGTGTGGGGGACGGACTGCAAGTGTCACCGGGCGTACAACACCAACACATTGCACACTCACAGCTTACTAACTCTAACTCATATGTCTTTGGGACGTGGGAAGAAACGGGAGCATCTGGAGGAAACCCACACGATCACGGGGAGAACGTACAAACTCCTTACAGGTAGCGGTGGGAATTGAACCCAGGACGCTAGCACCGTGAAGCCTTACACTAACTGTTACGCTACTGTGTCACACATACGGCAAGGGAGAGGTGCCAGATCTCTTCGAGTTCTAGGAACTGAAGACTAATCTCCTGCACTTCTGGAGAACATTTACACAGCGTTAGATTTCCTTTATCTTTCCTTCTTCCTCAGAAGTTTACTTGCTTGGGGAGTACGAGGGAGGGAAAAGAAGCTTTACTATACCGAGCCACGAGAAGATCCAGGAGCAGGTCCACCAGGGCCGGGGCTGGGCTAAGGGTTGATTTGTCAGACAGCCCCGAGAGGGGTAACAGCAAACAATTAAAACCCCTCCCGGGCAGATGAGTAGGTTGGGAGTCGAGTTTATTGTCACGTGCACGAGTACAGTGAGGTACAGGTGCGATGAAAACCTCGCTTGCAGAGAGGGACAGACAACACTCAGAACGTAGAGTGTCATAGAGCACACCAGCACAGAAACAGGCCCTTTGGCCCATCTAGTCCTTGCCAAACTGTTATTCTACCTAGCCCCATTGACCCAGACCTGGACCGTATCCCTCCCGTCCATGTACCTATCCAAACTTCTCTTCTTAATATTGCAGTCGAGCCCACATCCACCAGCTCCTTCCACACTCACATTGCCCTCTGAGTGAAGAAAGTCCCCTCAGATACCTCTTAAATATTTCACTTTCACCCTTAACCTAGTTCTAGTTGTACCCAAACTCAGTGGGAAAAGCCTGCTTGTATTTACCCTGCGTACAGCATCCTGGCGTGCCTGGGCAGAAGCCTGGCTGACAGTCCTTGTTTTCATACTGGGATACCTTCTGCTTGACAACAGGAGATCAGAGAGACTTGTGGGAGGGATGAGAGGGGTCCTTGACAATGCTGTGAATAAATCTGATTCTGATGAAAAACCGTCTGAGATTCTCAAATTTAATCAGCTGGAGATAATTTCCCAGCATTAGGAATTGAATTAGTTTCCCTTGATAATCAATCCAAAATGTTGGATGAGTCATCCAGCCATTCAACCATTGTTTAACCACACCTGGTCCTTGTCATGGAGACTACTGATAAACCAACATTTGGAAATAAAAGTCAGTAAAATGAAACAGTAGGATATTGAATTATTAGTTGGCAGATCTTACAGGCTAGGATCAAATCTGACTTTTATACGCTGGAGGCAATTAGTCTAAACCAGGGGTTCTCGATGCCACGGACCTCTTGTTTAATGGTATTGGTCCATGGCATAAGAAAGGTTGGGAGCCCCAGGTCTACACAATAAAAGGAATGATTATGTGTGTGGGGGAGTTGCATTTGTTATTGTGTTGGGGTTTCGCACTAGTGTGGTGGTTAGCGGAATCAATTTTCAGCACCAGCTTTGATCCCTGCTGCTGTCTGTAAGGAATCTGGATAATCTTCACATGACCACATGGGTTTCTTTTTCCAGTTTCCTCTCAAGTTGTACGGGTGAGGGTCGGTAAATTGTGGGTACACTACTGAAAGCTGGCATCGAGAGCTTGTGGGCTGCCCCCACCATCCTCAGACTGCCTGTTGGCCGCTGATGCAAACAATGCATGTCTCAAATAAAGCTAATCTTTAAAATGCTGTTGAGAATTTCTCCGGAGGACAACTGAGCACGTGTGAGAGAAATGTTTCCGGGGAATTAAGTAGGAAATTGGGACCAATGCAATTGTGAGGGGCTAGTACAGACTCTGTGCTGAATGGACTCCTTTACAATAAGATGGATGCTTGACCTCATAGTCTGCTTCATCGTGACCTTGCATCTTAAAATCTGTTCCACATCCCGAAAGGGATGCTCCAGTAGATGTTTTGAACATGAAACAGAATAACACAGGCACAGGCCATTTGGCCCATAATGTCTGTGCTAAGTTACTGCTTTTCCCCTGGTGCTACCTCGATGTGCTGATGTGATGAACAGTTTACATAGATGACATGCCAAACCATGTCTTTCAATGATCCAGTTGAGTTGTTCTCAGGTCTTGGCAATTTACCTACGAACATTTTGCCATCTTCGTCAGTGCGCTGTTGATTGTGGGCATGTCCTCCGAATGCTTGGCCTTGCTGGAATTCTCCATCATCTGACTGGACGTCAGTTGTGACGTGGGGAGGAAATCCCGTCGCAGATTGGTTGTGTGGCGAGCGGTGGTCTGGAATTTTGCCCACCTTGCCTCGTAAGCAAACCTGTAGACCTCGACCCAAGCATCTGGAGGACACACCACAATCAGCAGTGCACTGACGATGCCTCCGTGCGTGGCGACGAAATATTTGCAAGTAAGTTGACAAGATCGGGGAGCAGCTCAGCTGGACCATTGGTCAATGCCTTTCACAGTACATTTGACAACAATAAACCATCTCTGCTGCCCTAATGGAGACCAACTGACTTCAGATGGCTACAATCTACACCAGGGGTTCCCAACCTGGGGACAACAGACTCCTTACTTAATGGTAGGGGTCCATGGCAAAAAGAGCTGGGTACTCCTGACCTAGAGCAGCAAACAAGACTGGAAGAATTCAGCATTTAGCAGCGTCTGTGGGAATTTGAAGGGCAGGGGAGGGTTGTCAACATTTTGGGCTTGAAACCTAGCATCAGCACAGTCCAGTAGCACTTTCAGGGAAATAGCTAAGTGTTCAGAAGTTTTTGTTTCCAGGCAACACTCGGCACATGCCAAGTTAGTAATGGCTAAACATTGCCAGTTGGGTCGGGTCTGCGTACGGGTTCATTTAAATGAATGGCAGAATCAGGGTGAGGTGATGGCTATTTGTGCAAGAATAGGAGGACTGTGTTGGAGGGAAGGTTAGATTGATCTTACAGTAGGTTGAAGAGCAATGTTGCCTCCAATTTCTTTTTTCACAGCTATGCAGAGAAAGCATTGCTCTGAGTTGGTAATTTTTCTATGGCCTGATAAATGTTTGTTTTTATAATATGCAAACAAACAAATACAAACCACAACTCAACACAAGTAAACGGTGTCAGGCAGTCAAAACAACTGACTGGCACGATGGCAAAAGTGAACGGTTTTGCCTGGATGGTGTCGGTGCTCAGTGAGCTGTTGGTTATTAACAATGAGTTACTGATTTCCATTGTGTTTATTATCACAATTTGTAACATTGTTGTAACTTGAAACGCTGACAATGTAAATACATTGAAGCTCTAAAACAGCGGTTCTTAACCATGGGTATGTGGATAGATTCCAGGGGGTCCATGAACTTGGATGGTAAAAAAATTTACATCCTTATTTTCACTAGTCTCTAACTGAAATTTATATGAATGCAGGCAGCAAACCACAGCAGTACCGGCAACAGAAATCACAGATATTTTCATATCACATTACAGTCTTTACAAGTCAAAATATCAGCACTATTTTGAAATTACAGTACTTATTTAATACACAAATATCACAAATTAGCTTTTTAATATTTTGATAATAGTATTTCAATACAAAAGCTTAAGAACCCCTGATCTAAAATGTTTCAAAGTAATACTTGTGTTAAGATTTGTTATTTAGAAAATTTATGGACTTATTCATTAACACATAATTAATTACAGGGTATTTCACAATTATGTTACACAGATTTAAAGATTATACTAACATCATATAAAAGAAAATTCCGGTTGCGTGGCAACAAAGGCTATGTGCACGGGAGCATTTCCGTCACCGTGCGGCTTACAGGGAACAGCGTTAAAAGGTCAGCACATCATTGTAGGCTGAAGCTGTTCTACGTTCGATTTGATTAAGTGTGGGGATGGGACCGATGGGAAGTCCTCAGAGCTAGTAGGGGCTCGATGGGCTACATTGTCTCTTCCTTCATGTGCGCAATAGTATTTAATGTTCCTTAACAGGGGTGGTGAACGAAATGGGCACAGCAGAGCTCAGAGACTCCTTTAGGGTCACATTGCTTTTGCTAACAAAAAACCACTGGGGAGAAACTAATTAACACGGCATTCCATTCCTCCCCGTGCATTTGCTGTGACGAGGATTATTGAATCGGTTCAGAGCTGGCATCAAACTGTCAACACTACATCTACACCAGGGTTTTTAACCCAACAAGTCAGTATGGTGGGCCAACACCACATGTTGACAGAGGGACTGTGGTCTGGGTGGCGTGGTAGCGACGCGGTTAGCGTAAAGCTTTACAGAATCAGAGTCAAAAGATTGAGGTTCAATTCCCCCCCAACGTCAGTAAGGTGTTTGTATGTTTTCCATGTGACCACATGGGTCACCTCTGGGTGCTCCGGGTTCCTCCTACAGTATGAAAATGTGCAGGTTACAGTTAGTGAGTACTGGGCATGGTATGTATGAATTGGAAGCATGGGCTGTGTTAGTCGTTGATGCAAATGATGTATTTCATGTTTCGATGTACATGCGATGAAGCTAATCTTTAATCTTTAAAAAGGAAACACCAAACTACTTGTTAAGTTGTAGAGACAGCATTCGAATGGAGAATTCTGGACGGTAAGAGTGTTTTCATAAGGAACAAAAAAAAGGGAAGTGAGCATTGGAAAGTAAAATTGATGAAGACGACTTTTTGTTGTTTGTGGGGTGCGGGGAGCCATGAGCTGTAATGTGACACAAAAATATGGAATCACAGGGCAAAGGAAAAGTCACTGTGTACATCTACAAGGAGTGGTGTCGCAAGAAAGCAACCTCCAGCTTTGGGGAGCCCCACCATCCAGGCTATGCTTTCTGTTCACCACTATCATCAAACAGGAGGTACAGGAGCCTTCTTAGCACCACACCATCAGTTTCAGGAACAATTATTACCCTTTAACCATCAGGCTCCTGAACCAGTGCAGATAACTCAGCCCAACACTGCACTGATTCCACAGCCTATGGGCCCCGCTTTCAGTGACTCTACAACACACGTTTTCAGTATTATTTAGTATTTCTTTTTAGTATTTGCATAGTTGGTCTTCTTTTGCACGTTGATTTTCCGTCCGTCTTTGTGTGTAGTTTTTCACTGATTCTTTGTACCTACTGTGAATGCCCACAAGAAAATGAATCTCGGGGTTGTGTATGGTGACATGTACTGTTCATGCACTTTGATAATAAAGTTACTTTGAACATTGAGCAATTAAGGCACTGGGCAAGGACCTATGAACTCCAATCCAAAGGTTAGCTTAAAGTTAATAACTAGCCTTTGATGGAATTAAAAACACAATAATTTCACTAACATCCTTCAGGAAGGGCACCGGACTCAATCAACTTGGTGCAATACGTTTGTGGTATCTAGCTGAGTCCTAATAAGACTCTAAGACCATCAGGTAGACAATTATCATCTTACACGGCAGGCAAACCTATTTCACAGAGTTCAGTCTACTATAGTCTTCACCAGCTCAGGATAGCAAATTAATGCAATAAGGTCATAAGAAAAAGGAGCAGAATTGGGCTATTCAGGCCATCGAGTATTCTCCACCATTCCATCATGGCTGATTTATTATCCTCTCAACCTCAGTCTCCTGCCTTCTCCACATAAACTCCGATGTCCTTGCTAATCAAGAACCTTATCAGCCTCTGCTTTGAATATATCCATTGACTTGTTCTCTACAGCTGTCTGTGGTAATTAATTCCACAGATTCACCACCCTCTGGTGAAAGAAATTCCTTCTCATCTCTGTTCTAAATGGATGTCCCTCTTCTGAGGCTGTGGCCTCTGACCCTAGACTCCCCCACTACAGGAAACTGTAGTTGTTGTTGAAGTAATGTAACCCTCAGTTGTGTAGGGCTGATTTGATTGAGGTATACCAAAGTTAAGAGGGGGAGAGAGGGTAAACACAAACAGGATTTTTCCATTGAATCTGGGTGAGACCAAAACTAGAGGTCATGGGTTAAGGGTGGAAGGTGAAATGTTTATTTTTTACTTTTTCACTCAGAGGGTGGTGAGTGTGTGGAATGAGCAGCCAGAGGGTTCAACTTTATCATTTAAGGGTTTGGATAGGTACATGGATGGGAGGGATTTAAAACCATTAAGAGCAGAATCAGGCCATTCAGCCCATCGAGTTTGCTCCTTCATTCCATTATGGGTGATTTATTACCCCTCTCAACCCCATTATCCTGCCTTCTACCCATAATCTTTAATGCCCATACTAATCAAGAAGCTACCAACCTCCACCTTAACTATAACCAGAGAAATGGCCTGACAGCTCTCTGGCAAAGAATTTCACAGATTCACCATCCTGTGGCTAAAGAAATGTTTCCTCATCTGTTCTAAATGGATGCCCCTCGATTCTGAGGCTGTGCCCTCTGATCCTAGACTGCCCCCACTGTAGGAAACATGCTCTCCACATCCTCAATCTAGGCCTTTCAATGTTTTGATGAGATTTCCCCTCATTTTCTAAACTCCAGTGAGTGCAAGCCTAGAGCCAAACCCTCCTGATTTTAACCCTTTCATTTCATTCCTGTGAACCTCCCCAATATCAGCACTTAGATAGGGGCCAAGAACTGCTCACAATACTCCAAGTGCAGCCTGAACAATGCTGTATATGGAAGGTGAGTGCAGGCCAATGAGACTAGGCAAACGGTTCAGCACAGTCTGAATGGGCCAAAGAGCCTGTTTCAGCACTGCATGTATTGACAAATGCAAATTGCAGCTCTGTCCACACCTCACTTTTTGTTATTCACAAGAGGATAGGTTCTTCTGGAACAGGAGCATGCAGGTCTGAACCTACTTTCCGCACAGATGGCGTTGTTTCTCAGATGCTGTGTGACAGGTGAATGCAGGACGTTACCAGGTACTCTCCACAAAGAGTGCCGGCTGGCTGCAGAGCGCTTGGCAGGAAACAGCCTCCCCCTTTGTGGGCATCCACCCTTTCCCCATCCAACAAACATGTTCAGATTTCATAGAAACATAGAAAGCCTACAGCACAATACAGGCCCTTCGGCCCTCAAAGTTGTGCCAAACATGTCCCTACCTTAGAAATTACTAGGCTTACCCATAGCCCTCTATTTTCCTAAGCTCCATGTACCCTTCCAAGTCTCCTAAAAGACCCTATTGTATCCGCCTCCACTACCATTGCCGGTAGCCCATTCCACACACTCACCACTCTCTGCATAAAAAATAACTTACCCCCGACATCTCCTCTGTACCTACTTCCCAGCACCTGAAATTTGTGTCCTCTTGTGGCAACCATTTCAGCCCTGGGAAAAAGCCTCTGACTATCCACATGATCAATGCCTCTCATCATCTTATACACCTCTATCAGGTCACCTCTCATCCTCTGTCGCTCCAAGGAGAAAAGGCCAAGTTCACTCAACCTGTTTTCGTAAGGCATGTTCCCCAATCCAGGCAACATCCTTGTAAATCTCCTCTGCACCCTTTCTATGGCTTCCACATCCTTCCTGTAGTGAGGCGACCAGAACTGTGCACAGTACTCCAAGTGGGGTCTGACCAGGGTCCGATACAGCTGTAACATTACCTCTCAGCTCCTAAATTCAATTCCACGATTAATGAAGGCCAATACACCGTGTGCCTTCTTAACCAGAGTCAAACTGCGCAGCTGCTTTGAGTGTCATATGGACTCAGATCCTAAGATCCCTCTGATCCTCCACACTGCCAAGAGTCTTACCATTAATACTATATTCTGCCGCCATATTTGACCTACCAAAATGAACCACTTCACACTTATCAGGGTTGAACTCCATCTGCCACTTCTCAGCCCGGTTTTCATACAACTTTACTGAAATCTACACTGACAAAAGCCTCAGAATAGAGGGATGCCCCTTTACAATAAAGTTGAGGAGGAATTTCTTTAGCCAGGGGTGGTGAATCTGTGGAAATTTATTTATTTATTGAATAAGCCCTTCAGGCCCTTTAAGCCTTGCTGCCCAGCAACCTGATTTAACCTGAGTCTAATCACGGGACAATTTACAACGACCAACCTACCAATCGGTAGGTCTTTGGACTGTGGGAGGGAATTGGAGCATCTGGAGTAAAACCACGCGGTCACGGGGATAATGTACAAACTCCTTACAGGCCATTGCCACAGACAGCTGCGGAGGCCAAGTCATCTGGTATATTTAAAACAGAGGTCGATAGGTACTTGATTAGTCAGGGCATCAAAGGCTATGGGAAAAAGACAGGAGAATGGGGTTGAAAGGAAAATAAATCAGCAATCATGGAATGATGGAGCAGATATGATGGGCCAAAATGGCTGAGTTCTGCTCCTATGGAAATGTGCCCTCTGAATCGAAAAATATATGGTGCCAAGCCAGTAAAATGTAACTAGAACACTCACTGCTCAAAGCAGATCAATATAAGTCAATCTATTAATATTCCAGGTCAATTTTATTTCTGCCTTTTAATGTACATCTATACAGGCCATATTAAAAAGGCTGCTACATAACAAATGACTGTTTGCAACCTGATTTCTTAAAGAGTATGCATGCTGTTATACACAATGAGAGGTAGAAACACTATTAAAGATCTAATAGTACAAATATTTTATAAATAAAAGGTCTTCAAAATTAATGGAATCGCTTACAGATAAATAAATGTACACATTGGTTACTTTTCATAATATAAAGTGTGTGTGTGTGTGTGGGGGGGGGGGGAGGGAACGAAAGGGGTGACAAGCTTCATAAACAAGCCAAATCCATTGCTACATTGGAAATATTTCCACAAACTGTCTCTGGGAAATTAAACATGATTGTTAATGTTTAATATTCAAGTACTTGAGCAGCTGAGAAACATTAAAAAAAATGGAGAACAAAAATGCCCAAGGGTGGAAAAGATATTGAACAGCTCTGGAACAGAATGCTGGAGAGGTTGTTCTGCGTGCAGTGGTCAACGCTGCTCCTGGTCTGTTGGGGCAGTTAAACAACGGTATACATTCAGTGGTCACTTTTTAAATTAGGTACACCTGAACATCTGCCTGTTAACGCAAATATCTGATTAGCCAATCACGTGGCAGCAATTCAATGTAGAAAATCAAGCTGACGTCGTCAAGAGGTTCAGTTGTTGTTCAGACCAAACATCAGAAAGGGGAAGAAATGTGATCCAAGTGATTTTTACCATGGAATGATTGTTGGTGCCAAATGAGGTGGCTTGAGTATTTCAGAATCTGCGGATCTCCTGGGATTTTCACGCACAACAGTCTCTAGAGTTTACAGAGAGTGAGGCAAGAAACAAAAAAACATCCAGTGAGCAGCAGTTCTGTGGGTGAAGTTGCCTTGTTAATGAGGGAGGTCAGAGGAGAATGGCCAGACTGGTTCAAGCTGACAAGATCGTGTTACAACAGTGGTGTACGTTAGAGTATCTCTGAACTCACAACATGTCAAACCTCTCAGTGGTTGGGCTACAGCAGCAGGAGAGCACGCTGGGTTCCACAGGAGCGGTAATCGGTGTGGTATTCTGCGGCTCCCTTTGGGTACAGGAGTGTACCTAACAAAGTGGCCACTGAGTGTACAAATCACCGAGAACCCAATTTCAAAAGGTAAGAATTGATGCACGGAGAGAAAGAAACAGAATAGTTGAACGCTTCCCATTCCCAACCTGAGAATCACACATCACAAATGTCTATTCCTTTCCTAAGCTACTATTTTAAGAAATAAAATTTATAATCACTACTTTCAGAAACTTCTCCTTTTGTAAGATACACTAGCTAGCTCAGCTGTAGTCCTCCACACAGCTATCCAAGACTGATCCTGATTCATCCTAACTCAATCACACATAATACAAAGAGATGATTGTGCTTGTTGGATTGGTTACCAGAGTCCCAATACTTTTTTCCACCCCTGAAAATACCCAAGGATTATGTTAGTCTGTACAATAGGTTCTCATTCTACAGGAAAAATGCTTATCTACATAATACTGTCTGCAGAAACAGCATCATCAGCAATATTATTAGGCCCAATGGCACAGTCACACTTATCACATGCATAACATAAAGACAGCCAAAAAATAATTGTTTAAAAGTCAGCAATCGATGGCAAAATAAGAGGAAAAATACTAGTTTCATTATATACAGATAGTTGCTCTATATGAACTACTCAAGTATTTAATATGTAAAAAAAAATGGAAAGGCTTGTAATAATACAGGCTTTTTTTTTTGCAGTCTTTTGCGTTGAAGTGTCAAGCACTCTGTGCTTTAGGCTCCAAACGTTAAAATGTCCTCTGTCGAATGCCTTTCGAGCTTATACTACCCGGATGGTTTATTCTTTTCCGTTACTGTTCATTAACTTTTCTTCATTCCTTTTAAGATGCTCCATTCTGTGAGGAGTTCTGCATAATGTTATGAAAGGTCCACAGTAGTGCAATCAGAAGTGGTTGTCCATAGGAGCACAGTCTTCGCCATTTCAGAAACTCCTGCCCAGGGAGCTACACAAAAAAGTAAAATCAAGGAAGTCCCCTCTCTCCAGTCCATCCAGTGTGGCATCTGGTTTGCAGTTTATGCGATGGGGTGGGCCACTCCATCTCTTACTGTCCTTTTGTTAACTTCTTAGTCACATAAAGTGCTCTTCTCCATGGGTGGAGGTGAATTTGATGAAACATCTGAAGACACAAGGCACTGCGTGCCTCTGAACGGCTGTGCAAGGATCATGGTAAAACATACAAATTCCGTAAGTAACATCTATTCACTTATCACACCATTAGTGTCTCTTATAAAAAGGTAATAGTTTCAGTGACAGGAGTCCAATCTGTCAGCGTGTCCCATGCACAACAGACAGGGCACAAAGTTCCTTTGTAAGCCTTGCTGTTTATTCTGAAGACACGTTTCTAAGTACCCCTTGAGTTTTCAATGAACGTGGAGTACAGACTTCAGCTTCATTCATGCTTATCTTAACAAATTCCAGCAATCGGGTGGCTTTGGGAGCCAGAAGCAGTCACTGCCCCACAAGGTAAACTGAAATGAAAGAATATGCTAAATGTCTGAGGGGGCTTTCAGAAGTATTAATCTGTATTTATACATATATTTCCTTTCTCTTGAAACAACAACTCCTCTTTGGTAACTCTTCTAAAACAAAAATTGATCGTTCTTCACCTGGTGGATTGGCATAGGCTGTGGAGAACAAAACAAACCCAGTGTGGACCGTTTTCCAAATAACGGGTGGGTGGGTTGTTGGGAGCAGGGTTGGGGAAAAAGGCAACTCCAAGATTCCAGGAGAGGCAGTGGTCCCTGCATTGTTGCACATGGTCCATTCCGGAAGGCTAGTTGTCGTACAAAGCCACTGGGGCATGACACAGAGCTGAGAGTCTGCGCTCAATGTTGGCTTTGTCTGCAAAACAAAAGACATTTTTATTTCAACATTAATTTTTCCAGCAGGTCTGTCTCCACATACAACTCTAATTCATGCAAAACTGGTTATATTTTTCCTCAACACAAAGGACTCATCAATCTCCCTGTCCATTCAGGGCGGCACTTTCTCCAGATCATACCTCAGCTGTATTACCCAAGTACTCCCAGCTGACACAAACACACAACCCAATTTTACAAACCTTAACATGGTTCCAATAGATCTATAGTATCACACAGCAGACTAGAAGGAAAGCGCTGTCATTGCTGATAACTGGACTCAGAACACAAGCACATTTACTTCTCAAGCATACTTTATTTTGCTTGTGTACAAGAACAGCACAGCCCCTGTCACCCACACTGCTCTGAAACCAGGACAGAAAAATACTATTTTTATATAGAATTGGCCTATTAGTTACAGATATTGACCATTTGGTAAACTGTGGAGTCCTTACGTGCAAAATCAATCACCATTCTTAATAAAGGTATTAAAAGTCAATGGAAATAACAAGTGAACAACTGATGATACTTTGAAGTTAATAAGGTAACTGTCTCTTAGCATTTGGTGTGTTTCATATCCTTCTGCTGTATTTCCTATCTTGTTTGTCCTCTGCACCCCCTCAATAAGCACAAAATGCCCGAGGAACTCAGCAGGCCAGGGAGCATCCATGGAAAAGAGTAATCAGTCATCACTTCAGGCCAAGACCCTTCATCAGGACTTATCCCTACTGTATAACAGGAAGCTATATTCTTCAAAGACCTTTCTAGGAAAGGTCTCATTTCAGAGGCTCCACTTGTCTGGGTTGAAGGCACACTGCCACAGACATCCTCGCTTATCTCGTCTGCAATAAGCAGGGGTGGCTTTGGCTGGTCTCACTTGTCTGGGAATGACTACACACCTCAGCAGTCATGCTTGCCTGGATGTCGTCTTTAACCCTTACTTTACTGCAACTCCTACTGTGCAGCTGTGAGTAGATTTAAAAAAAAACATGGGATGGACTAGATGAACAAAATACACCATCCTGGATTTTGTTTATCCCACTAATTTATTCCAACTGCTCGGAAAGAGGAACGGCTGACAGGCAGGAGATAGTCAGTGGGAATAAAAGGGGTCTTTTCTGGTTGGCTTCCCCTCGACTAGTGGTGTTCCTCAGGGATCAGTATTGGGACCGCTATTTTTCACATTGTTTGTCAATGATTTGGCTAATGGAATTGATGGCTCTGTGGCAAAGTTTGCAGATGATACGAAGACAGGTGGAGGGGTGGGCCGTGCTGAGGAAGCAATGCAATTGCAGCGGGACTTAGATAAATTGGAAGAACAGGTAAAAAAGTGGCAGATGTAAAAAAGTATTGGGAAATGTACAATAATGCACTTTGGTAAAAGGAACTGGACAATTATCTAAATGGGGAGAAGGTTCAAACATCAGAGATGCAGTTAGCGTAACTCTTTACAATGCCAGCATTCAATTCCACTGCTGTCTGTAAGGAGTTTGTACGTTTTCCCCATGGTCGTGTGGGTTTCGTCCGGGTGTTCAGCTTCCTCCCACATTCCAAAGACATAAGGGTTAGGTTAGTAAGTTGTGGACATGCTACTCTGGCGCTAGAAGCATGGTGCCCCCAGCACATCTTTGGATTGAGCTGGTCATCAATAAAAAACATTATATGTTTTGATGTACTGGTGACAAATAGAGCTAATCTTTAATCTTTAAAAACTGCAGAATTAATCTCTTAAGAGTGGTGGAGTGTATAGCATGTCAGCCGTGGTCTTACAACAGAGAGGAACTTGCACTCAGCAGCCATGCAGTTTCAGAACTTGTTTTTAATTGACCCAGCTTTTTGTTCTTACATTTGAGGATGTTGTCAATATCTGCAGGATCTTGTAGTGTCTTCGTTAAGCCTTCCAACAGCAATGCTGCTTTATGGTACCGGTACATAATGTCTTCTGTTTGCTGGAACATTTCGTCCAATGCTGCTGACTGCACCTAGAGTTGCAAAAGAGACAGAGCTGACAATTCGAGAGTTTAGTGCACTGTACTAACCCAGTACTGTGCCTGTATACCAGGGCAGATATTGCCATTAGAGATACAAGCTGTTATTGAAAAAGCAAAGGTGTGGGATTAAACAGAATGGAAGTATGACTGGCTGAATGGTATTGTATGGTGTCATTCTATTTAGAATTAAATTATTGCTTCTGAAATGTACACAGACATACTTTCAGTGGCCACTTTTTTGCTACTGTAACCCATCCACTTCAGGGTTCGATGTGTTGTACATTCAGAGATATTCTTCTGCACACTAATGCTGTGTGCATGGTTATCGTGTTACGGCACCTTCCTTTTCATGTGTCTGTCTAAATGTCTCTTAGACGTTGCTATCATTATCTACTTACCCATCTGTATGTTGTGAGGCCCTACCACTCTGTGGAAAACCCTCTTGTAAATCTCCTTTAAACTTCTGTTCCCCTCACCCCTCACCTTAAAGCTATGTTCTCAACTACTTTATATATCTACCCTGGGGGAAGAACACTGACTCTGTACTCTCAGAGTTTTATATACTTTTATCAGGTCATCCTTCAGCCTCTGACAATGCTATATTAAAAAGAAAATAGAGACAAAATTTTAAAACATAGCCCCAAATTACTATTGTAATACACAAAATGGCATTAGTGACCAACAGTGACATCTTGCTGACTGCTCACAAAACTATTATGTCTTCTTTTAAATTTGTTTCTTCTCCTGAACTGCGATCGGTTGCAGCCTGTAATTTCCATTTTGTTGATGTGTTTTTGAGCTGACTCCTGGGGAATTTGGTGAGGCTGTGAGCGGAGTGTGCGATCATCATTTCTCAACGGCAGAACAAGATTCCACAGCTGGCTCCATTACTCCTTGTCGATTGAAATTGACAAGGACGAGAGCAGAAGACAAGTGGGTGTTCAGCACCGTCTGCCTGCGCTTGATCAGTCTCCCTCTCGCTGCTTTCGGAGGAGGCTACAGGTCTTGTCTGTGGGACTCTTTCTTGGGGGGACTTTGTGCAACGTGCACTTCAGCCGTGGACTTGTTTTTGGAGGACTCTGAGGTTCATGTCCCATGTGCTTCTGGTCACTCCTTTTGCCAATTGTGCGATTCGATGGCAGCACTGGGAGTGGACTGGCTCTGCGGTCAATGACACAGTGCAGAACTGAATTGACTCAGTGGCTATCACTCCTGGACCATTTCAGGGTCTCTGTGGTGTGAGGTTTAATATTCCGTATGTTATCTGCTTGCTTTTTGGTTTCCGTGATTTGGTCTTTTTTTGTTGTGCATTGGGTGTTTGATGTTTTCTTTGAATGGGTTCCATGGTGTTTCTTTGTTTTGTGGCTGCCCGTGGGAGGACGAATCTCAGGATTGTAAACTGTACACTTTCATAATAAATGTTCTTTGAAACTATTCACCTGACAACTGTATGCACGATTCTTGGAGTATCATGAGTCACTGAGAACAGATTAACTATGGATATTTAAGAAAATCTTAAGACACATAGATGATAGAAAAATTGAGAGCTATATAGGAGGGAAGAGTTAGACTGGCGTGAGGGTAGGTTACAAGACCAGCACAACACTGAACGCTGAAGGACCTGAACTATGCTGCACTGTTCACATCATCCAATCCTTAGTTATCCTTATTATATAAAAATCCTTGTTATAAAAATCAAATCATTCTCTCCTCTGTCAGAACAACACTTGGCCACAGAGATGGTAGCAAAAACACATGACAATTACCATTTCTACAGCGTAGCTGTAAATCAGTTTCTCTGCAGTGACACTGTTGATTTCATCCACAAACCTCTGCTTGTCGGAGAAGAAGCGATTCAGTTTCTCAGTAAGTTTCTTGCAAAACGAGATGCAACACTTGTAACGTTCATTCAGATTTTTAACAACTGTCCAAGAAAACACAGGGGGTGAATAGTGCAACACATTATACTAACTTCTGCCAACAAAAACATTTTTTAATTTTAAGCCCCTGTCATTATTACTGTATACGACAATCTATCTATGTACATAACTGTAGTCCAATAAACAGCTTTGATATTAGTGCTTGGCTTTAACACTGTAACCAATGATTCACCCACAAATTGGCATTGTGCAATGTTTAGCTCTCTGCCTCTCCTGCAGACAGCTGTACAGTGGGAATTAACATTTTTTTCTGCTTCAATGGCAAATGCAAGTAGAGCAAGGTCAGGTGAACCACAAGGGACTGAATATGGAGCTTCATCTTCTGAAACCCATGGCGTACTAGTTGAGTAAACGACAACAGAAATGAGGGAGATATTAAATTGCAAAGCACCAAGTTAGAAGAGAAATTAGAAACTTTTCCCATTTAAGAATAAATCTGGCTTTCGACTTAGTTTTGTCCTTACTTGACAAGCCTACTCCACCCTATTGAAACAGTTCCTTTTCCTTCTGGGAACTTTATATAAAGAATTAAAAACATGTCAATAATCCAATGTTTTGAATTTTCATACTAAGTGCCACCAAATACCTTGCTTAACTGCTGTGGATGGGTTCAGCTTGCCTGATTTAACCCGGTCTTTGGCAAGGTGCAAAGATGACGCCAGAAGTTGTGCTCCTTTCATGTATAGCACCAGCTGCTCCACTTGTCTGCAGAATAAACAGCATTAACTTAAATGTAACATTCAGCCAAACCCGCAAATACCTTCGGGAACCTTCAACTCCTCAGAAAAGTTACACTTCGGCTGTTACTGGCAACAGACTGCAGTAATCTGTTTTTTATACCAATTTCAAATGAACAATAGAATAGAACCACTATGTTTTAACACTTACCAATTGGTCGGAGTGACAAATCCAGAATAAATTTTTCAGTTAGTTGTTCCTTAAGGTTATTATAGGTACACTTTCATAATAAGTGTTCTTTAAAACTATTCACCTGACAACTGTATGCATCAGCTCCCCATGCATGATTCTTGGAGTATCACGAGTCACTGAGAACAGATTAACTATGGATATTTAAGGTATCCATAGGGGTGGTAGTAGTATGCGTACTGACTACCTAATAATTGCTCCCAATGGTGTGCATCTCAAATAACTTCTGACCATCAGGTCCAACTCCAGGTCTTCATATGTGGCTTAACTAATAAGCCAAGCAGAACCATTTCTACTGTCAGAAGTGACAAAGGCAAGTTATTGATGCAGAACTGTATCAGTCTCTGCCATTTCTCTGGATTTATCAGCAGCGTGGAGAGAGGTAGTCTGTTGCATGGGCAACAGCTTGCTCTCTATATCGTATTACCCGGCTTGTGTATCGACTTTGACATCTAGGACACAATGACCACAGTCAACCTGCCCAATGTAGGTCATCACTTAGATAGGGAATGTTGCAATATAAACAGAAGCTTAAGGATGTTTTTATGTTTATAATACGACAAATATTTCAATTACTATCGTGTCACTTCATAGGCAGAAAGTAGTTCATATTTACATAGTTACAGAGAAAGGCTCTACCCATCTATTCGAACCAAGATGCCCATTTCAACTGCTCCCGTTTGCCTGCATTTGTCTCATTTTACTCCAAACCAGGGGTTCCCAACCATTTTTATGCCATGGACCAATAACATTCAGCAAGGAGTTAGCAAACTACAGGCTGGGAACTCCTGCGCTAAACATTCGTTCCTAATCATTAACAGCTTCTTCCCCTATGCCATTAGATTTCTGAATGGACAATGAACACCACCTCACTATTTTTGCTCTCTTTTTGCATTACTTATTTTATTTTTAATGTATATTTATTACAATTTATAGTTTTTAATGCATTGCACTGTACTGCTGCTGCAAAATAACATATTTCACAACATGTCAGTGATATTAAATCTGATTCTGATACATGTCTAAACATCTTTAAATGTTGATATTAACATCTTGCATAAAAGTTTATAGCACTTAATTCAATCCATAGACTGTAAGACATGAGCAGAATCAGGCCAGTTGGCCCATCAAGTTTGCTCTACCATTTGATCATGGCTGATTCATTTCCCTTTTAATTTCATTCACCTGCCATCTCCCCATAAACTTTCATGCCGACTCACAAAGAACCGATTAACCTCTGTCCTAACTACACCCAATGACCTGGCCCCCACAGCTGCCTGTGACAATCAATTTCACAGAGTCACCACCCTCCAGCTAAAGAAATTCCTCGTCATCTCTGTTCTAAGTGGACATTCCTCTATTCTGAGGCTGTGTCCTCTGGTCCTAGACTCTCCCACTATAGGAAACATTCTCTCCACATCCGCTCTATTGAGGCCCTTTGACATTTCAAGGAAACACCCCCTCCATTCTTCTAAATTCCAGTGAGTACAGGTCCAGAGCCACCAAGCGCTCCTCATGTGATTCTTGGAATCATTCTTGTGAATCTCCTTTTAACCCTCTCCAATGTCAGCACATCAATACAATTTTAAAAGCAGTTCTGGATAAGGAGATTTGTAATGATGCAGATACGAACCCCCACTCCTTGCTGAGACGGCTGATCTGGTCGACCACAATGCTCTCCTGGATTTGGTACAGAGAGGCAGCAGAGGTCCCCAGGTCTAAGCTACCTCCTTTTGTTGCTGCAATGTCCATAATGCACTCTGCAAACGTCAGCATTGTATTCAGGTGGCGCAAGGTATCCGTATGCTCTCTCTGTTAATAAAGGACAAAAGGAAAAGTTACTTTAGTTTCCAATTTTTATTGGAAACAATTCCATACAAAAGAAATCAGTAATAGTGCATCAACTTCACTTCAATACGTTATTATAAGACTTCAGATCTGAATTAAAGTTATATTGGAGATCATATGTTAAGAACCATAGAGAAGCACAGTACAGAAACAGACCCTTCAGCCCATCTAGTCCATGCCAAACCATTTAAACTGCCTACTCCCATTGACCTGCACCAGGACCATAGCCCTCCATGCCCCTGCCATCCAGATATCTTAAGAGTGCTGCCTCTCAGTAGATAATTATAAACACAGTTTTGACTTTAAACTATTTGGATATGGATTTATAAAATAGAATAAACAGAATATTTTAAAATGACCATCTGTATAGTTAACAAAAGGCAGACGAGTGGGGGGGGGGGGTGGTGGTTGGTTCTGATTTGGAGCTAAGTGGCACAATGTAGTTTGCACTGTGCAGCTGGAGGAATTTATGCCTCAGTTACCTATAGAACCAAAATAACTAAGTGGCAAATACGAGGAAATCTGCAGATGCTGGAAATTCAAGCAAAACACACAAAATGCTGGTGGAAAACAGCAGGCCAGGCAGCATCTATAGAAAGAAGTACAGGTGACGTTCTCAGCCCAAAACGTCGCCTGTACTTCTTCCTATAGATGCTGCTTGGCCTGCTGTGTTCCACCAGCATTGTGTGTGGATAAGTGGCACCCATTTTAAACAGGAAACACTTGCCAAGAACAGAACAAAAACGCAATTTCTCAGATTGGAACAATAATCAACATAACAGTTTTATTTTGATGCGTTTTCACTGTCCCCAGAAGTCATTAAGAAACAGTGGAAGTGATAAAGGGTATGGTCCACTATTTTCAGGAAGATCTCAGCTTTCTGAAATAAGACACTGTTAGTTTGTTTATACTCAGCTGTTCTTTATCCTCGTGAGACTGGAAGGAAGCAGCAGCTGCTGACGTACTACACAGCATATGTAATAAAGGTCTCAGGATTGGAGCATGCTTAGGGAGAAAACCCAGCAAGAGACCTGGGAATAGATCTACAGTTTCTGTTGTACAAACCATCTGAGTATCTCAAGAATTTAATTGTATGGTCACCTCCATTATTCAATGAAACAGAAACTTTAAGTCTAGTTTTAACACACACAAAATGTTGGAGGTACTCAGTAAGCCAGGGAGCCCCTGAGGAAATGAATGAACAGTCAACATAGGACTGATGAAAGATCTTGGTTTGTAATGCTGACTGTTTATTCCTTTCCATAGATGCTGCCTGACCTGATGAGTTCCTCCAGCACTACGTGTGCACTATTCTGGATTTCCAGCATCTGGTTAAATCTAGTTGTAAACTAACTTATTACCACTTATGGTAATAAAAGACCAGAACAAAAACAATCCAAGCAACAATTTCTCCATATAAGCTTGCCTCCTTCAATTCTGCCTCTACCAAAGCACATTATTACAGTCCAGAACTATAATTCCACCTAATCTTTTTCGTGTCATGGTGCCAGAGAAAGTTATGGTTTGAGAAATGGTTCTTCTTGTGCCTCCTCTAAGACACCAGGAATTCTAGTGCTGTTTATGCTATAATTGTCAATCACGACAAGCTGGGAGGTTGTGGAATTCACATGGCAAACATCCGTTGTTAACCTCAGGAAACCCACAGTGCTCTACCAGCATTTTACTGTGGCGATCCAAGATGTGCACAGTCCTAGCAGCTCATGTTCTATTTTGCAGCATTGTGGTTGACATAATTCCCTGATATAGTGCAATGAGGTAAACATGACACCACGACAGAGATGCCTGGGGACATAACAGGTTTATTTTTGCTGTGCCTTTGGTGGGAGTACCACTTCAAGCAGCTTCACAAGGTCTGCCACTAAAACAGAGCCAAAGATCTATACTGGTTGTATCGGGGGATTCAGTGCAGGCCTATCATAAGAGTTTTTCACACCATTTGGATGTGTTGGTAGCAACCATTACTAGGCTACCACTGACATTTTGAGCAGTGTGAATTTGTATTTTCTGCACGGGCTCCCAGCCAATATCACTGCACTGTTTCCTGAAGCTCGTCCACATTGAAAATAGGCCAGAAATCTTAGTAACAGTGTAAAGAATATAGGGTCAAACATTTGGAATATTCAAACAGTTCATGGGATTTTCAGACTGTTGGCTTTAATACCATTAAACCTCCCTTTGTCATCAATCCCAACACTGAGCTATGGCATTGTGATGGAAAGGGGTTTTGGTTTTGTTCATGAACATCAAGACTACCCTGTAGAGAAGTAAACAATGACTTAAACACAGCATGGGTCACAGTTTATTAAGTTGGCTCAGAGCAGGCATCAAACTGTGAATACTGCACCTACACTGGACAATTCAAAACAGTAAACCAGCACCACGTATTGAAAGATCTGGGTGACACGGTTGTGTAACGGCTATGGTAATAATGCTTTACAGCGCCAGAGTCAGAAGATTAAGGTTTGATTCTTGCCACTGTCTGTAAGAAGTTTGTATGTTCTCCCCGTGGCCACATGGGTTTCCTCTGACTGCTGCAGTTTCCTGCCACAGTTCGAAAACGCATGGGTTAGGGTTAGTAAGTTGTAGGCATGCTATGTTGGGGCCAGAAAGATGATACCACTTGCGGGCTGCCCCCATCATGTACTCAAACTGTGTTGGTCGTTGATGCAAATAAAGCATTTCACTGTAGGCTTTGATGTTTCTGTGTAGATGTGATATAAAAAAAAAGTTAATTTTTAAATCTTTAACACAGTATCAGGTTGCATTCACTCATAACAAAAGACCAGTTCAACAATTTAGGAATTGCAAAAATAATCTAAATCCACAATCATTAAGGCTCAGCACGGGACAATTGTACTTTCAGCTGTAGAGATTATAATGTTTACTTGTGAAACATGTGAAAATGTACTCTATGATTAATGTCAGCCTGTGTAGATTACAATATGAGCTTTGCTCTGTTACAACACTTAAAACGGAACAAACTTGGAAGTTGGCAGCTTTCACTCATGTTATGAATGGTTCAATCATGATTTTTTAAATTCATAGAACATACAGAACAGTACAGGCCCTTCAGCCCACAAAGTTGTGCCAACTTACTCTAAGATCAATTTAACCTTTCCCTCCTACATGGTCTTCCATTTTCTAACATCCATGTGTCTATCTAAGGGCTTCTTAAATGTCCCTGATAAATCTGCCTCTACCCCCACTCCATGCACTCACCACTCCCTGTATGAAAAACTTACCCCTGGCAACTCCCCTACACTTTCCTCCAATACCTTAAAATTATGCCGCGTCGTATTAGCTATTCCTGCCCTGGTAAACAAATCATTGGCTGTCCACACAATGTATGGCTTTTAACATCTTGTATCAAGTCTCCTTTCACTCTCCTTCATTCCAAAAATACCCAGCTTGCTCAAACTTTCCTCATAAGACATGCTCTCTAATCCAGGCAGCATCCTTGTAAACTTGCTCTGCACCCTACAACTTCCACATCTTTCCTATAAAGAGGTGACTGGAACTAACACAATATTCCAAATGTGGTCTGCCAGGGTTTTACAGAGCTGCAACGTTTCTTCGCGGCTCTTGAACTCAATCTCTTAACCAATGAACCACTAAAATGAGCTCACCTCCATTAAAGTCTCTTCTGGAAGTTCTGGAGCTTCAAATGTGATAAATCCTTCCAAACTGGGAGGCGAGGTTCCAAACGTCATGTACTTCAAACTTGAGGGAGCCTCTGCTCCGGGAGGGGAGGTGCCCATTGAACCACCGGGCGGGGAACCCATGTAAATTCGCCCACTGTTAGAGCAGAGAGATCCCAGCGGGCTTCCCGAGCCAACTGTAAGAAACCGAGGACAAAAAAAAAGCAGAAGGAACAAAATAAAATAAGGTATTGTGGCGACCCACTTTCTGTGCAGGTGAACCAGCTCACAAATAGCCAGCGCGTGGGAGGAGACTTTGGTAATGCACCTCTGATGTCATTTCCGCCCGGAGAGGGCGGGCGCTAGTGATTTAAATGCCAGCACCACGAAGTTTGAATAAACTAGTCTCGAAATGACTTACCGACTGCATGTCGTTATTTCAGCGCTGTGTGTAGCACATCGCTACAGTATCATATTTTAATGATGGAGGTGGAATACAGTTATAAACTAGAGCTAAATTAGCAGAATTTCAAATCACACAATTCCCTGAAAACAGAAATAAAGAAAATGGCAAACAGATCTAATCTTCTTAGCTCTCATTCTAGGGGCAGTATGGCAGTGTAGTGGCTAGTGCAATCGCCTTACAGCGTCAGCTGTAAGATCGGGGTTCGATTTCCGTCGCTGTCTGTAAGGAGTTTGTACATTCTCCCTGTAACCGTGTGGGTTTCCTCCGGGTGCTCCAGTTTCCTCCCACATTCCCAAAAAGGACGAGGTAGTGCTAGTGAGTTCTGGGCATGCTATGTTGAGGCTGGAAGCGTGGTGACAGTTGTGGGCTGCCCTATACAATCCTCATTAATTTGATCTGATACAAAAAACAACGCATTTCACTCTATGTTCCAATGTATATGTGACAAATAAAGCTAATTTTACAATGTATGAGAAAATCAAGGCCATTTACAAATGACATTCTTCCTGTAATATTACTGCAAAATAAAGGCTGACTGGTTTACTTGGAATAATGTCAGCTCTCTTCCTCATACCAGTTGGCACGTTCTGAAAGGATGAAGGGCGAATTGCGTGCCACAGTAGCTTAGCCATTAGCCCTAGGCTATTACATTTCAGGGTGTCAGAGTTCACTTCTGCTTCCAGTGCTGTTTATAAGGACATGCTCCCTGTGAATGTGTGAGTTTCCTCAAGGAGCTCCAGTTTCCTCTCTCAGTCCAAAGACATATCGGTTAGTAGGTTAATTGGTCATTGCAAATTGTAATGTGATTAGGCCAGTGTTAAATAGGTGGGTTGTTGGGCAGTACAGCTCATTGGGCTGGAAAGGCTTTTCCGTGTTGCATCTCTAAATACACACCCATGCAAATAAATAATAAATAAAATTAAATTAATGCCAATGTTATTCTTGACAGCAACCAAGGCTTACCTGACATGGTCCTTGCTCTGGTGACCATGTGACTGCTATGGGGAGGAGTGACACTGCTTGGTGGTGAGCCTACAGTGAACACCACAGTCCTTGGGCTCACTCCTATCACTGTGGCAGGGGAACCCATTGCCAAACCGGAAGCACCTGCTGGAGCTGGGCAGAAACAAAAATAAATCACACAAACAGGAATAAAGATTGCAACATGCACTAAATGCTGGAGGAACTCAGCAAGTAAGGTAGCATCTGTGAAGAAGAATAAACACTCAATGTTTTGGGCAAGACCTCTCATCAGGACTGGAAAAGATGGTGGAAGAAGCCAGGAGTTAGAAGATGGGGGAGAGAGGGAGGGAGGAGTCAAGTGAGAAGCTGGGAGGTGACAGTGGAAGAGGTAGAGGTTAAGAAGTAACACACACAAAATGCTGGAGGAGCTCAGCAGGCCAGGCAGCATCTATGGAAGAAAAGTACAGTCGACATTTTGGGCTGAGACCCCTCAGTAGGACTGGAGGGAAAAAAATGAGGAGTCATCTGCTGAAGGGTCTCAGCTCAAGATGTCAACTGTACTTTTCTTCCATAGATGCTGCCTGGCCTGCTGAGTTCCTCCAGCATTTTACATGTGTTGCTCAGACTTTCTGCATTTGTAGATTCTCTCTTATTTAAGTAGTAATCTGATCCATAGGAGAGAATGGAGGAGGGGCACCAGGGAGAGACGATAAGCAGGTGAGAAGAGAAGGGGCAAAAGAGGAGTCGGAATGGGGAATGGAAAAAGAGGGAAGGGGGCAGGTGTGAAATTACTGGAAGATAGAGAATTTGAGGTGTGCAAATCACAAAAGGCACGGACTTGCCTCAGTTGAACTCTGTGCACTATTACCACTCTGCACATAATTAGAATCTATACTGATTGGGCTTACGTGTGCTTACATTTCAAATTATTCTAACAAGATGAATTTTTGATGCCAGTCCGTCAGAGAGAGAGGGCATCACCATTGCTGAAAAAAGACCTTTCAGGTGTAATTATGCACTCTACCAAGGTTTTGTGGCTTCAGACTGTCCACTCATTTGGACTGGGTGTAGGAAAGACCCAAAGTAGATTAATTTAGATATCTGTAACAGAACAAGTTTAAACTATCCATTCTAGTTTTTCCATTGGAATTCCCCTCCCCACCCTATTTCTTCATTCATTTCAGCACCTCCCTCCAGTGAAGGTGTTGCACTGAACTCAGGCCAGGGAAGTCCTGGCAGGCTTCAGCCCCAGCCCCCCCACTCTTCTCTCATTTAGTCATTCTTGATGGCATGTGCAATGCTGGACAGTGGAAGTTCATTCAGGTGGTTTAACAGTGGATGCTAAATAATACACTGCAAGTCTAAAGCTGCCATCACTTTGTGTGCCTGGTCCAACACCAGCAGCAGTGTGGCCAGCTGATCTTCCCTCCTTTCTGCTCCAGGGTTAACCGTAAAAATGTATTTCTGACCCAGCTTAGCACTTCACAGGAAGCTGGAAGACAGCCTGTTGCAAAAGTACCGCAGCAGACCAAAAAGAAATTGCTGGAAGAACTCAGAAGGTCAGGCAGTACCTATTAGAAAGAATTAACAGTCAATGTTTCAGCCAAGACCTTTCATTACCTACCGAAAGTTTAAAGGACTGGATAGGGTGGATGTGGAGAGGATGTTTCCTATGGTGGAAGTATCCAGAACCAGAGGGCACAGCCTCAAAACTCAGTGGCGACCTTCTCGAACAGAGGTTTTTTAGATAGAATAGTGAATCTGTGGAATGCTCTGCCACAGACTGCAGTGCATGGGTGTATTTACGGCAGAAGTTGATAATATCCTGATTGGTCAAGTCATCAAAGGATATGGTGAGAAGGCAGGTGTATGGGGTTGAGTGGAGTCCGGATCAGCCATGATGGAATGGTGGAGCAGAATCAGTGGGCTGAATGGCCTAATACTGCTCCTATGTCTTATGGACTCAGCCCAAGACAACTGTTTATTCCATCCCATAGATGCTGTTTGACCTGCTGAGTTCTTCCAGTGTTGTGTGTGTTGCCTTGGATTTCTAGCATCTCCGAAATCTCTTATGTTTACTACAACAGCATACCAGTGAACTACAGCCTCCTTACACCTATGCACCAAAGTGTTTCAGTCTTTGCAAAACTCAGAAATAAATTGTTGTTTAAAAAAACACAAGAGATTCTACAGATGTTAGAAATCCAGAATAACACACACAAAATGCTGGAGGAACCCAGCAGATCTGGCAGCGTCTATGGAGAAAAACAGTAAATCAATGTCATGGGCAGAACAGTCCTGATGAAGGATCTGGGCCCGAAACATAGATGATTTATTCTCTCCATAGGTGCTGCTTGACTTGCTGAGCTCCTTAGGCATTTTATTTAGAGATGTACCGCAGTTCAGGCCATTCCGGCCCAACGAGTTACATCACTCAACAACCCACCTATTTAACCCTAGTCTAATCACAGGACAATTTACAATGTACAACTACCCTACTAACTGGTACATCTTTGGAATGTGGGAGGAAAGTGAAGCACTCATGAGAAGGACGTACAGACAGTATCGTAATCGAACCTGAACTGTGCTGGTGTGCGTGCATTGTATTTGCTGCTGCTACCTGTATTGCTCTGCTGAACTTTGTGGGCCTGCTGTGTTGGCACGCCAGGAAGTGTGGCGACACTTGCGGGCTACCTCCCAGCGTATCCTTGGGCGTGCTGGTTGCTTATGCGCATGCCGGCATTTCACTAGATGTTTCGGTGTACGTGATAAATTTGAAGGAAAGCGAACCAGAGGTTTGCAGCAGTTGCTGCAGAATGAATATGGAAAAGGTCACCTCACTGTTCTATTGATGGAGAAAGTCAGATTACAAATATCAATGACCTTAAATAAGAGGACAGGAAGGAACTTGTAAATATTTGTTGCCCCCAGAGCAGATATAAATGATGAAACACAAAATAGTCATATCTGAAAGGAGGGGAGAATTGAAAAGATATTATCATAATATTGTGATGAGAAATTTTCTTTACCTATATCCATTGGACGCTCAGTATTCAGACTGTCAGTACTTCCTTGATAGGTCTGTCCTCCAAATGTGGCCTTTGTTGCTTGATCAGATAATTTTCCAGTACTTACAGATCTACAAAAAGGTTCAAAACATATTTTATCAGATGGAGATCCAAAGCAACACACACACACATACAAAATGCTGGAGGAACTCAGCAGGCTAGGCAGCATCTATGGAAAGGAACAAACCGTCGAGCTTAGGGCCGAGACCCTTCTTCAGGAATGTTGGCTTAACATTATTTTATCAGGTTTTGAGTAATTTACTTATGGCTGAACAGTGAACTAAAATATGCCAACATATTAGGGTTACTTTGGGGGGGGGGGGGGGGGGATTTTTAGCTTGGCTTTACATCAGGAAATTAACTTCAAGACAGTTATTTACAGCCAATTAGATTATAAAGAAACAAGAAACACACCAAATAATTTAAACACGGCTGGCCCACAAACAGCAAAGAGATATGTGACCAAATGACCTTGTTTCAGTATTGTTGGACAGAACATAACCAGAACATCACCACTAAGGACAGTCAGTAGCTGGGTTCAAGGTAAATTTATCAGAATTAGGAAACCCCAGGTCAATTATAGCTCAGATTATGTGCTCCCTCTATTCCGCATCAGCAGACATTATGAGATCGGCACCAACCCTGGGGGCACTTGTCTATCTTGCCCAGAAAAAATAAATATTGTTTGCTCATAATACTAGACATGGGCTACTGTAGATTGCGCAGACACCAGACAATAAGGAGAAGGATACCTGCCAAAAGTAGTTTTGTTCTCAGAGGCTGTTCGTTTAGCACTCGCTTGTGGATGGTAGATGCAGAACTCTCTAGCCTCCAGCATCGCTTTGGACTGTACTGCTGGACTCTCAGTTAATTCTTGCTGTGCAGCCAAGGCAAGTAAATTGGAAGATGCTTGAGTTTTAGGTAGCTTGAGTGGAGCAGTAGTCTATGACAGCACACACATGTTAAACTGAAATTCATCTGAAAGGTATTGGAACACCTATCCCAACCTCCAAAGCAAATATGAATATAAATTTCATTCTATGGAAGCGACTAATATAAACAAATACATTTACGCACCTTTGTTGGTGACCCAATGATAGTGGGCAAGGGAGTTTTATGTAGCCAGTCAGACGTTCGTGGAGATGTTCCCATATGTTTCGTAGGAGAAGTACCCAGGCTAACAGGTCTACCAGGTTGTGGAGAATGGCTACATCCATAACCCGCTGATGGAGGATATAACGGCTCTGAGTGCTGCTTACGGAGTTTCTGCTTGCTCTGGTAGATGTCAGTAAGAGTCGGGGCACTTTGGAGTCTTGCACCCATTAAGTGTGATTGTGGGGATGGTGAACCTGGAAACAGTATTCGAGTTTTAGTCTCACAAAATCAACAAAATAAATCTCCAGTGATATTGTATCACAGTGAAAACATAGTTGTATATTTCCTACTGTAACTTATAGCTTCCTTTTATGTATCACATTGTACTTCTGCTGCAAAATAACAAATTTCGTGACACATGTCGGTGACAATAAACCTGATTCTGATTCAGTGACATTGCCCTAAATTCATTCCTTAAACCAAATCTACTTGGTTATCAATGTACTTAACTTACTGTAGACCAATTATTTAACTACATTCCTGAGAATTATCAACTAAAAAGCTGATTTTTAAATATCAAATTATAACCAAGAAGATTATTAAATTCTTTCACAGAATTTATCTCCAAAAACAAATTCACAGCAAATGATTGATAATAGCACAAGCAAAAGTAATAAACAGAAGTGGGAGATATTAGAAGGTTAATTATATATTCCAGATACAGCAGAAGAACATCATGTTTAGTTCGGGAAGATAAGAGAATATTTTTAGAATTATACATATTGGTTAGAACTTTGAACATTTGTTTGGGAGATCTTCATATTTTTATATCTACGTAGTCTGAACTCCAGAAGCTTCTAAAAAGCACACTTGCAAACACAAAGTACATTATAAGTTGCACAATTTATAAAATCCTCTAATTAGCACCTCCTCAACTAATATCAAAATGTCAGCAAAAACACTTGAAATGCAATTCATCTATAAAAAGTATACAATGTTTTGATGTGAACAGTACCGTATTTGTAAATTCATTTGATCTTGAACTAGCTTACTTCAAACAGATAGCAATAACTTCACAAGTTACTCATAAAATAACTTGTAGGAAAGAATTAATTCTTTAGTATAATCTTAATGAAACATTCTCATTCAGCACTTACACCGGTAAAAGCTGCCATCAGGTATGAACTATAATGATAACAACAAGTAGTTTTATTCTTAAATATACAAGGAACAAACTGACTTAAATGTGCACAATTTCAACGGAACTAAAAACACAAAGTGGTGTCCTCTAAATTGTTTAACCAACATTCCCTCTACTTTGTTCCTACCCCCCACCCCCCACCACAGCTGCGGAGACTGACCATTGCACTGAGCAGATAATTTCTACATGGCCTGAAAACTGCGTGGCACTTTAGATGTTTATTCTTGTAATATGCATACTACGAGTAGTTAGAATGAAAAAAAAATCACATACTCTTGCTTTTATTTATTAATTGAAAGGTATAATGAAACAGCAAAGAAAATCTTTCACTTTTCATAAACCTTTTCTCATCTATCTTTATTACAAATACATCATCTATACACAGATTTATTTAGCTTTAAATAATTAATAATATTTTAATCCTCATTAGATCGTCTAAATGTTCCACTCCTAGTCTAGCCTATTACAGGAAAGTTACTGGCATGGTTAGAGTATTGGCTGATTCGCAGGAGGCAGCGAGTGGGAATAAAAGGATCCTTTTCTGGTTGGCTGCCAGTGACTAACGGTGTTCCACAGGGGTTGGTATTTGGACTGCTTCTTTTTATGCTGTAAATCATTGATTTAGACGACGGAATGGATGGCTTTGTTGCCAAGTTTGCAGATGATGTGAAGGTTGGAGGAGGGGCAGATAGTATTGAGGAAACAGATGGGCTGTAGAAGGATTTAGACAGATTAGGAGAATGGGCAAAAAAAATGGCAAATGAAATAAAATGTTGGAAAATACATTGACATGTACTTTGGTAGTAGAAATAAACGTGCAGACTATTTTCTAATCGGGGAGAAAATCCAGAAATCTGAGATGTAAAGGGACTTGGGAGTCCTTGTGCAGAACACCCTGAAGGTTAATTTGCAGGTAAAATTGGTACTGAGGGAGAAAATGCAATGTCAGCATTCATTTGAAGGGGTCTAGAACACAAGAGCAGGATGTGAGGCTTTATAAGGCACTGTTGAGGCCTCATGTTGAGTATTGTGAACAGTTTTAGACTCCTCATCCAAATAAGGATGTAATGGCATTGGGGAGGATTCAGAGGAGTTCACAAGGATGATTCTGGGAATGAAAGGGTTATCATGCGAGGTACATTTGACAGCTCTGGGTCTGTACTCACCGGAATTTAGAAGGATCGGGTGGGGGGGGGGGGGGGGGAGAGGGAGGGAGGGAGGGAGAAGAATCTCATTGAAACCTTTCTCATTGAAAAGGCCTAGACCAGGGGTCGGCAACGTTTACCACTAAAAGAGCCAATATGGACCCATTTCCCACAGAAAAGAAAACACTGGGAGCCACAAAATGAAATAACACTGCATACAACGGGTTTTTTTTGCCTTTATGCTATGTATAAACAAACTATAATGTGTTGCATTTTTGAAATTGATGAACTCCTGCAGAGAAAACGAAATTACATTTCTGCATGCAACAAAAACATTTTGAACTCCGAAAAAAAGACGTTGGGTTGAAGGTTACTACATAGGTAGCCTACCTTGGATCGAAGAATTAAAAGAAAGCGCGCACTGGCGGGTGTCAGGCATTGGCAGTTGTGATGTATATTAATAGCGATAAAAAACACGTTGTAGCGGTGTAGCGCTACACGCAGCGCTAAAATAAAGACTGCAGCCAAAGGTAACTTTATTCGAACTAAACAGCCTTGCTTTAAAGCCTCCCTCAACCCGTCCCCGTGGGCGCGGATGCTCCAAAAGACACGTACTCACAAACCCCCGTAGGCTATCTCCCTTAGTCGGAACGGTGGCTAATTGTAAGCCGGTTCGGATGTGCCAGGAAACGGTGTCTCAGCAAAGTTTTCATATTGTACAAGATCACCATAATCTTCAAATTTCGAATTACATTTCAAAAGCTAACAAACCACGGGGAGCCGCATCACAGAGATCAAAGAGCCGCATGTGGCTCTGGAGCCGCAGGTTGCCGACCTCTGGCCTAGACATTGTAGAAGTAGAAAGGATGTTTTCCATGGTGGGTGAGTCTAGGACAAGACAGAATAGCCTCAGGATAGAGGGGCATCCATTTAGAACAGAAGTGAGAAAAATTTCTTTTGACAGGTGGTAGTGAATCTGTGGAAGCTGTGGAGGCCAGGTCGTTGGGTGAAATTAAGATAGAGCTTGATACGCTCTTAATTGGACACGATATCAAAGGTTATGGGGAATCCGTTGGGGAGTGGGGCTGACGAGGGAACAAAAAGGATCAGCCATGATTGAATGGCAAGCAGAGTCGATGGGTCAAATGGCCTAATTCTGTTCAAATGTCTTTTGATCTTGTGATTATGGATAAGCCTTGTCACCTTGATCCTATGATCACATACTGTAAATCATCTGAACAGATACTTGCCCCAATATAGTTGATACTTAGTCACATTTCATAAAGCAACTGGCATGTAGGAACTTGACTTCTACTTTCTATAGTGCTCACCTGATGGTGTTCTGGATCGTGAGTCATGTCCTGGGGGCAGACCACAGCAGCAGTGGCTAAGCTGCTCAGGAATCGTGCCAACTGCAGAAACAGAATGATTAATAAGGCAAATTTCCATCAGTTTAAATTGATGCAGTTTCATCTATGCATTTCTGACTGTCTTGAAAACCTTTCAAAACTAACAGCAATATTTTTTATATACAAGTGTACGTGGTAACTACAGATCCACACCAAACGTTGGTGCAAAACCACAAAAGAAAAAAAAAAGCATGCTCATTAAATTAGCACTTTCAATGAGATTTCACAGTGAAGGAAGTAACAGATTACTAAAGCCAAGGGAACCAAAATAAATCATTTGGAAAAGCATCGCAAATATTAAGACTATACAGAGACAGAATGGGAATTAAAATAACTAAATCTCTGCCTGTCACTTTCTATTCCATGGTATTAAAATGAATGAAATAGTGGATGAATTAGGTATAATGTCCAAAGCTCTAAAGGATCAGGAATTTTCCTCTTGGGATTGGAAAATTACAAATGTCATTACAATATTTGATTACAGAAGAAAGGAAATCTAGATTCTACATGTATGGAACCTTAAATTAATAAAGGGCCTGCACAGTATCCGATCGACTGCGAGATTGTGGCGAGTGTACACATAACCAATAAATTGCGTGGTGAGTCGACTGGGCCTCCTATTTGCAGGAGGCACTCTCTTTTGGGTGCACTTGTTTTTCATCTCAGTGGGCTTGGATCATAGCTCCCACACTGAGTTGCCCAGTGTGCACCACTGCCAACAAGATTCAGTAAAAACTTTTAATTCTGCTACTCCACGCAATATGTAACAGGGCTGTTACATGCATAGAAGAACAAAGTGGGCAGGTACAGACTGATCAAGCAGAGTCAGAATGGATGTGGGTCAAAGACAACATGTTTGAGGATAGGCATTGTCTTTATACAATGTTCTCGACAGATCTGTACCCGAGTAGGCTAAAAATGGACGAGTACTGACTTCCTGCAGCTTGCAACAGAACAGTCAAAATATAATACAATTGAAAGTATTCCAATGACACACCTAAAGGTGAAGGGGAATATGGCCTGGAGGATCCAGTGGAGAGTCTGCGGCCTGGGTTTTGTGGTGCATCAGCTGCAGCTGGTGACCCTCCTGTAAGCTTCATGAAACCCATTGGGCTTGTATTAGATCTCTTTACCATTCCAGACCTGAAAGGTTCACAAGGAAAACAATGAATCACAACAGACATTCGCATTGTGGCGAGACAGGACATTGCAGAAGCTGGAATCTGGAGCAAAATCCAATAAACCCATCTAACTGAGGTGTTGGGAACTTTTGAACTCCCTCATTCCTTCCCCTATCAGTGTCTGCACTCACAAACCACAGGAGCTCAGTAAATGTACATGTTGCACTCCTGAGAGCAGTTTTCGACCTTTGATCTATGACATGACGTGCTGGCATTGGAGATGATCCAGACAAGGTTTACGAGAATTATTTGGGCAATGAAAGGGTTAATGTATGAGGACTGTTAAATGGCTTTGGGCCTGTACTTGCTGGAGTTTGGAAGAATGGGGGTGGGGGAGAAGAGATCTCACTGAAACCTGTCAAAGATTGAAAGGCCTTGATAGAGTGGACATGGAGAGGATGCCTCCAATAGTGGGAGAGTCTAGGACCAGAGGGCACAGCTTCAGAATAGAAGGACATTCCTTCAGAACAGAGATTAGGAGAATGTTTTTTAGCCAGAAGGTGGTTGAACCTATTGAATTCACTGCCACAGATGGCTGCTGAGGCCAGGTCATTCAGTATATTTAAAGTGGAGATTGTTAGGATATTGATTAGTAAGACTGTCAAAGGTTACTGGGAGAAGGAAAGAGAATGGGGATAATATATCAACCAAAATGAAATGCTGGAAGAGACCCGACAGGCCGAATGACTTAATTCTGCTCCTATGTCCTATGGTCTAAAAAAAATGAGCTGCTGGAAGAATTCAGCACATGCGGTGGCAGTCTTGCTAAAATCCCAACACAAGATATGAGCGAGTGAGGCCATGGAGACAGCTGAAAGTGGATCTGAATTTTAACAGTGAAGGACTGCTGGACAGAAAACCAATCAAGTTAACAAGCACCAGGAAGATCGGTTAATAGGGCATAACTAGTTAAGTTCAAAGCATTAGAGTCCTGGATAAGCTATTGATAATCAGTGAAACTCTCAATGGTACTATCATTTTATTCAGCCTGTTTCTGAAAATGAACAATTATTTATACAGCTCCAACTAAATGCTGGCGGAACTCAGCAGGCCAGGCAGCATCTAAGGTAAACATTTCAGGCCCAGACCCTTCTATAGTTCAGGAAAAAAATGAGATTGGAAGGTGATGGGGGAAGGGAAGGAAGAAGTACAGGTGGTAGGTGATAGGTGAAACCAGGAGAGGAGGAGGGGTGAAGTAAAGAGCTGGGGAGTTGATTGGAGAAAGAGATAAAGGGGTGGAGAGGGGGAATCTGATAGGAGAAGACAGAAGACCATAGAAGGAAGGGAAGTGGGAGGAGCACTAGGTGGAAGTGATAAGCTGGTAAGGAGATACAGTGAGAAGGGGAAAACAGGAATGGGGAAAGGTAAATGGCAATTACCAGAAGTTAGAATAATCTATGTTCATGCTATCAGGCTACCCAGACAGAATTCAAGGTGTTGCTCCTCCAAGCTGAGTGTGGCCTCAACATGGCAGTAGAGAAGGCCATGGACTGACATGCTGGAATGGGAATTTCGAGCATCTGCAGATTTTCTCATGGTTCTATAGTTCCAAGTCTGACTCCTCAAATACATCACCTTAATGTAGTCTTATGGACGTTTAGTTTACAAAAGCAACGGGCAAAAATAGAGGGATAGAATCTTGTTTTAATTCCTGTATTATTGCTGGGAAGCACTGAACTCCACTGCTGTATACTGTACAAAAGTAATGAGCAAAGATCCACAAATTGAATATTCTCAGGGATGAGGATATTCTCATCGATTTACCTGATCACTAGAATTCATTTTCTCTCGGTTCATTTCTAATAACCAAATCTCAGCTGCTCTGAAGTCTAGCTCCTTTATGACATTAAGGGCCTCTTACTCCATCATCTTACTCTTATTCACTTATTCCATCAATCTGACTCCTTCTTCAGCCCTTTAGCTCTTCCACAATCAGCTCCCAACTTCTCACTTCATCCTCCTCTCCCCCAGCCACCCACCTTCCTGCTCACCTGGTCTCACCCATCACCTGGCCAGCTTGTACTCCTCCCCCCTCCCCCTATTCTGGCTTCTTCCCCCTTCCTCTCCAGTCCTGGTGAAGGGTCTCAGCCCGAAAGATTGACTGCTTATTCCCCTCCACAGACGCTGCCTGACTTGTGCTCCTCCAGCATTTTGTGCTTATTGCTCTGGAATTCCAGCATCTGCAGAATGTCACGTGTTTATCTGCATCCTATATTTATCTCTCAGTTATAAAAGACTTCCTGACTTATGTATAATTATCTTCTACGTAAATTACCAGCTAATGGATAATTTGTCCTATTTATAATCACACCTTTCCATGAATTGACAACTGGTTATAGCCTGGGTTTTCAGTAAAAACCGACCCAGCAACACAACACATAACTTCCATAACTAAGATTGTTTCTGTCTTTATGATCTATAGTTTAACAGATTTTTACTAACAATGGCTCAAACAAGTATGCCTATGTTGAAATAAAACAATCATTTCCACCTTTATTCTGAACCTCCAGGCAACAGACTCACAAATTCCAAAGTCAAGAAGGCTGAAAGACCTGTTAAACAACTGTATCTCTGCCAATGTTTTCCTTTGGCTTTACTTTGTCATCACGAGCAGGCCAGTTCTTGTAGCAACTTTAAAAACCATAAATGAGACTGGAAAATTGTTAGACTATATAAAACAAGAGAAATATGTAGTCAGTGGCCACTTTATTAGCTACACCTGTACACCTTGTTAATGCAAATATCTAAGCAGCCAATCACGTGCCAGCATCTCAAAACATAGAAGAACGCAGGATGAAGAGGTTCAGCTGTTGTCCTGCCCAAACTTCAGAATGGGGAAGAAATATGATTTAAGTGACTTTGACCATGGAATAATTGTTGGTGCCAGGCAGGGTGGTTTGACGATCTCAGAAACCGCTGATCTCCTGGGATTTTCACACACAACAGTCTCTCGAATTTACAGAGAGTGGTGCAAAAAAAAAAATCCCATGAGCAGCTACTCTGTGGTTAAAAATACCTTGTTAATGAGAGAAGCCAGAGGAGAATGGTCAAACTGATTCAGGCTGACAGGAAGGCGGCAGTAACTCAAATACAACCGTGATGTGCAGAAGAGCATCTCTTAACAGACAGCATGTCAAGCCTTAAGATGGAGGGGCTACAGCAATAGAAGACCGCACTGGTTGCCACTCCTGTACCTAATAAAGTGGACACAGAGTAATTCCTAATAACGTTGCTACTGACTTTGCATACTGCAGTTCGAACAAAACAAAGTCAAGCAACAACATACAGAGGCCTATTCAGCCTCAAGGCAAATAAAGAAACACAAAGGATGTTTTCTTATTCCTCACACGCTAACAATTGCCCACCATCATTTCTTCCAATATTTTAGCAACATGGTGAGAGTGTGTGGAATGAGCTGCCTGCAGGGGTGGTGGATGTGAATTCAATTCCAACACTTAAAGAGAAATTTGGACGGGTACGTGGATGGCAGGCTATGGTCCAGGTGCAGGTTTGGGGATCAGGCAGATTAATAGTTCAGTACAGGTGAGACAGGCCGAATGGCCTGTTTCTGTGCTTAGTGCTCCATGACTTCATCTTTCTCAGCATTTTAGTAACGAGCAGAGACACAATCTAAACCACAGGATGCACGGTGATAAACTCTGAAATAATTGGTTTACTTTCAGTCTGACTGAGGTTCTGATGTTATGTTTGGACAAGAACCTTGCTGGTGGAGACATAAGAGGTCTAAACTCAGTGTGACTTCCTCTTCTCAACTACCTACTCCATCCACCTCACATTCAAGAGGTATTTCCTCCTCAGTTAGAGATTTAAAATTTTAAAATATAGAGTGCAACTTAAATTTTGTCTCCTCAGAAGTGGATTTATTAGAAAGATAACACACAACACGTTTAGAATCATAAAACACTACAACACCAAAACAGGCCCTTTGGCCCATCTAGTCTGCGCTGAGCTATTATTTTGCCTAATCCCATTGACCGGCATCAATAAACCTGCCATCCATGTATGTATTCAAACTTCTCAAATGTAGCAATTGAACCTGCTTTCACTACCTCTGCTGGCAGCTTGTTTACACATTCTTATCACCCTTTGAATGAAGAAGTTTCCCAAGTTGCCCTTAAACATTTCACCTTTCACCCTTAACCTACGACCTCTAAGTCAAGTCTCATCCAACCTCAGTGGAAAAAGCCTACCTGCAATGACCCTATCAAGACCCCTCATATTTTCATACACCTCTACTAAGTCGACCCTTAATCTTCTACATTCCAGGGAATAAAGTCCTAACCTATTCAACCTTTTCCAGGTACTCCAGACCTGGCAACATCCTTGTCAATGTTCTCTGTACTCTTTCAAGCTTATTGATATCCAATACTTAAAAGGCAAGTAATTTTTGGTCACTTTGAGTTACTTTGTCAAGATGGTAGTTGGGATTTGAAGCGCTACAAAACTTTGCAGCCGGGTCGTTAACTTCAAATGTAGCTGGAGTCAATCACAATGATATGAGCGTGATACCACAACAGCCTCACTTTCAAGGCCTTTACAACTCATGCTCTCAGCATCACTTCCTTTATTTGTACAATTTGTCTTTTTTTGCACATTGGTTGCTTGTTAGTCTTTATGGATAGTTTTTCATGAGTTCTATTTCTTTTAAATCTCCCTGTAAATACTTGCAAGAAAATGATTCTCAAGGTAGTAGTTGGTGACATATCAATACTCTGATAATTTACTTTGTCATTTGACTTGAATTTAATCCATCTAGTTTAAGACTTTGCTTCTGTTCCATTCATACAACTGTGAAACAAACACAGAGCACTGCAAACTTTATCAGTTTAGATTGTAACCTAGTAACCTAAAAAACTTTTGCCGATAGGAAATTTGGAAGTGGAAACATTTTAGGACCACACTGTAAGCTACACAGAATACCAACAAACGACATACCTGGGTGATCCATAGGGATTAGTGTTGTGGCCAGAAATGACATGCAGGTTCTGTTCAATCCGCTGGTAGTTTCTAATCTGCGTCGGGACAGGAATTGGAGCTGACTCAGTACGTGGGGACACCGGAGGTGGACACTGCCTGGAGTCAAACACAAGAGTTGGTCATGAAGCAGGATTTCTGGCTGCTCAATATACCAGAACAATTAAAAACCCAGTATTTTGAGTAAGGTAAAAAGTCCTGAGCTGCTGCTGTGTGACAACAATCTGGCAAGCTGCAGTCAAGAGCTGGTTCAGTCTTGTAAACAAGATCCTATTTGGAATACGATTATACTTTGCATAAAACCCTCACAAATCTTTCAACTTTGTCTGGGTTAAACAAATGATCTTTACCTCAGAGCAGTCTGGTGTCTACAGGATAGGGAAGCAATACATGTATGTAAGCTTTATAGACCACCTTTCATTCCCCATGCAACTTTAATTACATAAAACCAACAAGTTCTAAGAAAACAAATACAGGGAATGCTACTGGGAACACGTTGTCCAAAGGCAGCAGTGATGGCATTCTAGAAATAAAAGGTGGCAATCAACATAACAAGGGAAATGAGTCACAAGCGGAAAAGAAATCAAAACAACCAACAGTTCAAGAACAGGTCAGCAGCATATGCTGACGAATTTATCTCAGACTGCCTGTTGACATTCAGTGTCTCGGATTCAGGTTAAACCAGTGACGTCTGCAAAAGCACTCCTGCTTCAAGCTATTCATGGAGTCACACCTCAAATGAATTTCCAAGAATTTCAGCCTAATGAAAACACAAGCTGGATTCTCAAGCAAAGCAAAGAAACAGTTAACCCTTTGCTGGTCAAATGGAAGGGATGTATTCAAGACCATAAGACAAAGGAGGAGAAATAGGCCATCTGGCTCATTGAGTCTGCTCTGCCATTCATCATGGCTGATTTATTATTCCCCTCAAACCCATTCTCCTGACTTGTAACTTTTGATGCCCCGACTAAAAAAGAACTTTGTATTTTCTATCTTAAATTTAGCACAGTAATTAAAAATCCTAAGCAAACATATCAACTTGTGTAGTAGTTCTGATGAGATGTTGGTGAGCCAAAACATCATCTATGCTTCTCTCTCCACAGATGCTGCCTGACCAGTTCCAATTCTTGTTTATGCAACCTTCTGAAAACTGCTGAAATGTTTTGAATCCCTTAACACACTCTTTGCAGTATCTAACACAGATTGTTCCATACAGAATGTTCTGTTTGCAAAGTAAATCAAATAGGCTTTCAAGGTTGCAAATGGGATGGCCTTTGTTTTAATTCAACTAGAATATGAAAGGAAGGATTTTATGGCCTGATGGTACTAGGCTTGGACTAGTGGGAAAATCAAGATTGAAGATTCAATAAAATGATACCACATTTTAAAGGGTGTTCAAAGGGTGGTAATGGGGCAACCCAACTATCTTTTTCAGAAATCAAAGGAAAAGTTCTAATTAGCTACTTTAAGAATTAGTAAGAGATTTAACCTCCAAAGGATCACATCCTTGTCATGGTTTGCAAGCTTGCGTGCCTCAGTGACCCCGAGAACCATGTTGGCTGGAGTCAGGGCTTTAGCTTTGGCTCTTGTAGGGGTCACTCCTGCCAAACAGGTCAAAGGGTAGAGGACAGACTAAGAGCGGTCCACCGGTCCTCCAGGTTCGGGGGTTCGGCTCAGGGGTAACACCCCGACTGGTAAAACAAAACTGTTATGGAAACAGCAAAGAAGAATACTGTCACACTAAGATGTGACAGTATTCCTGACCCTCAGTACTTCCAAGGTTGGAAACTGGATGATAATGGAAAATGCTGGTCACCAGGTTAAACAGTGTTTCTGAACCCATATTGTTTTAGAGCTGAAACATACGCTGCCCATCTTGCTGAGCGTTTCTAGAACACTTGTTTCAGAAGGCAGTGACAAGTTTTCAAAAACAACACACACAAAATGCTAAAGGAGCTCCGCACATCAGGCAGCATCTGTGGACAGGAATAAACAGTTAATGTTTGGGCCAGAGACATTGACTGCTTATGCTCTCTATAGCCGCCACCTGGTCTGCTGAGTTTCTCCAGCATTTTGTCTGTGTTGCTGTGGATTTCCCGCATCTGCCGAACCTCGTGTTCAAATATATCAGGTTCAATTTGCTGGAAATTAGACAGCAACGTACAGAAGTTGCTGAGGGTAATCTTTTATTTTGAACACTGTCATTACCTTTTGACATACTCTGGCAAAGAGAGTGGCCAGTCTCTAATACCTTTATGCTGTATTGTAAACAGCTGCTAGGTATGTACAGTCCTGTGGAAAAGGGGAGAGACAGACAGAGCCCAAGACTTTTGCACATTACTATAGTGATTTTATGAGTGATGATAAACCTGATTCTGATATGGGTCTCTATTGTGGACTGAGAGTGGGAAGGGGGCAGGGAGAGAGAGGAATCATGGTTGGGAAAAGGGGAAGGGAGAGGGAACAGGAAGCACCATGGAGACATTCTGTAATGAACAATAAACACCAGTTGTTTGGAATCAAATAATCTTGCCTGGTGTTTCAGTGCTGGATGTGTCTGCACCTGTGCCCCCCCCCCCGCCCACTTCTGGTGCTCCTCCTCTGCCTCTTGTCCCACACACCCCTCCTGTAGTGTGCCACCCTCGCCATTCCCAACATCTTCTCCCCCCACCAGATTTACAAACTTGCTCCCCACTCCATGTTGACAAATACAGCACTGTGCAAGTATCTCAGCCACCGTAGACATGTGCATTTTTGTTTGGCACCTTGCCAACTATTTATCCTAAACCTGGGAACTCACCAGTGTGAGTACACATCCCATTTAATCTGTGGTACAATGCATTGATAGAACAACCTGCTGTGCCACAGAGTGCTTAAAGGAAGGGAAAATGGTTAGCAGCCTGCACTTTCTCAACTTCCAGTCATAACTTCTCAGCAGCAAAACATACATTATATACATGTGGAAATATTCTGAACTAAAATTTATTACTGAACAGAGCACTAACTGCAGTTTTACTCATAAATTAATGTATAGCTTTATATATCTCAAGAGTATTTAAAATGCACTATTTGCTTCACTAAATTGCCCATTTTACTTACATTATAGGGAGTTGTCAAGTTGTACTATGGGAAACAGAACCAAAAAGGGATATAACAACAACAATAATAATGGCCAGCCAAAACAAATTTGCAATACTACTGTAGAGGATGAATTCCTGGAGTATATACGATGTGGATTTTTCGACTGTTGTTGAAGAGTCAACAAAGAAGTGAACTGTGATTGGTTAAATACAAACACGAGTGATTTTGCAGATGCTGGAAATCTTGAACAATGCACACAAAGTGCTGGAAGAACTAACTCAGCACAGCAGGCAGCACCTATGGAGGGGATTAAACAAACTTTTCAGGTCAAGACCTTTCATCAGGACTGGAGAGGAAGGAGGCAGAAGTTGGAATAGGAAGATGGAGGAGTACAAGATGGCAGGTGATGGGTGAAACTGGGTGAAGGTGGATGAAGTAAGAAACTAGGAGGGGTTAGATGGAAGAGAAATTTAATAGGAGACAGTAAAAAGGTCAATGGACTGTGGAAGAAAGGGAAGGAGGAGGGTAACCAGGGGGAGGTGATGGGCAGGTGAGAAGAGAAGGGGAGAGAGGGTAACCAGAAGGTTAGGTTATATGTTGTGCAATGATCTTTATGATTGTCTTTTTATAAAAAAGTTATCATAGTAAGATAGAATTTTTCATTATAAGGCAAAGTAATTCAATCTGTAACTAGAGCTACAAAGATCAAAGTAAATAAATTACAAAAGTGTGCTAAGTGTGTTAGCTAAGAGAGATAATGAAGCTTCATTAAAAGTCATGATGTAGCAGATAGGGAGGAAATGCACGCTCTTAGAGCAAGACCATCAAAGTCAAAGTGAATGAATCAGTCCTTAAAGCCACAGCAGCAGATCCAAAATGGAGAAAGGTAACATTGCCAGAAAAAGCAAGGATCAAATAGGACTTTGGAAGTTACAACTTAGCTAGGAACGAGTTTTAGAATGGACTTGGGAGAGCTAGAAGGGGACATGTGAAAGCTTGGTGAGTAGGATTAAGGAAAACCCTAAGGTGCTCTACACGTAAATGAAGATCTGGAGGACGACTAGTGAGGGTAGGATCAATCAGGGATAAATGCAGAAATACGGTTGGAGTTGGAAGAGGCTGGGGGTGGTACTTAATGAAATCTTTACTTCAGTATTTATCAGTGGGAGGGACTTTGATAAATATGAGGTCAGTGTAAAACAGGCTAATATGCTGGAAAATGCCATGGTTAAGGAAGAGGACTGTTACCTCTTCTCGGTAGAACTGCAACAAGACAATGATTTAGAAAACCAATCATTGTTGCAAAAGTTCTAACAAATACTTGATGTCACTCACTGAACTAACATGCCTGTACTGAATAAAAAATTTGCAAATATGATCAATACCGGTGATTTTTATCAACAGTGATGTCATTTGATGAGGACATGAATTACTTTGATATATTTTAAAGTATGTTTATTCATTTAATAGGGACAAAGTTTTGTTGCTTTCTAGAGAATGTTATGGATATTGGGTCCTACCTTCCAAGTTCCCTTCCTACCCCAAAAGGTATTAAATTTCTTCTCAAATATTGGGTTAATGGTCAAATCTCTGAAATATGCTAATTTGAAACACTAATAGTTGACAGAAATTCTTAAGCCACACCCCATTACAAATGTCAGTTAACAGTATCTGTGTACCAATGACAAAAACAAGTTCAAAATTTATTTCTTTAAATCTACTCTGTGGACTTCAGCATCTTAGTGACAATTGGGAGGGGGGGAGAAATTCTGCTGGTTCCAACACAAAGCTTTGTGATTGTGTTTTCCACTATATTTTACAACAGTTCAAGGTTCAATTCTCCAGGTCAGGTCCCATCCACAAAGATCCCAGATCACAAGGTTCTGCTGATTTAAGGTGGTATCTGAAATTGAGTGGCCAGGGCATCAAAGGTTATGGTGAAAAGGCGGGGGAGTGGGACTAAATGGGAGAATGGATCAGCTCATGATAAAATGGTGGAGCAGACTCGATGGGCCAAATGGCCAACATCTGCTCCTTTGTCTTATGATCTTGTCTTATGGTCTAAATTATGCTTGATTTTTCTATTTTTATTTCAAATATATATTTCAATTTATTAAGAAACCAACCAGTGTACAAAAATTAAGCTATTGTATGTTCATATGGTTTTTCTTCATAATAAAACAGTCATCTACAATTGTTTTACATCTGGTTGTCCACGCAGCTGGACTCGACATTATAGAGGACTAACTTTGCTGATGAATACATTGCCAACTCCATGAGTAAAATTACAACAGAGTAACATTCTTTCGTATGTCAAATGCTCTACTGGAAGAAGTAAATAATGTTCAATTACACCACAACTACAGTAGCTCATGGAAGATTATCACAAGTGTACAATGACTTTTAGAGTACTTTGATGTAACTTAAGCAGTGCTAATTCACAGATTTTGTGTATAGTCTCTTGATTGGGTGCCAAGCTGTTTATCCCTTTATAAACTCTATGTAAGGTCCTACCTGTTGGCTGAGCTAGAAGAGCTTGACCTGGATGAGGCTGAGGAAGGTCTCTGCAGTGCTAATGAGCCCCCTGAAGAGTTTAAAGGTGACTGCCTAACAAGTTTGTGAGGAAAGAAAATCAAAATACACATTTACTCTTCTATTTAGAATTTGCTATAAATTCTTGACTATTTCCAACCCAACACTGCCTTCTTTGGCTGGATAAGTTCTAATACCTTCGGGTGTGTTGGTTGTTAATGCAAATGACACATTTCACCGTATGTTTTGATGCACAAGTGATAAATAAATTAGAATCTGAATATCTGCCATAACTTCTTTGCAGGATTTACACTACTTTGGTGGAAGTAATAAAGATCTTCATTTTGCAGCCTGTTTATGAGCCACGATGACTCTGGATTTGGAAAACAATGTACTTCTTTAATATTTCTCACTGACTGTGTTGTAATTTAAACCTCAGAAGTAATAATAAAATATTTACTAAACATAAGTACATTATTCAGGTCAGAGGTAGCTAAATTATTAGAAGAATAAAACAAAACTTTTAAACTATCCACTATTTAAGGGTCTTATTGGATGTTTTCCACTGCAAAGATTCTTTAACTTTCCTCCGATCATCTCCAAGAGACCATTTCGACAATTGCCTCTGCCACTTCTCCTCATCGAACAAATTAGATTTCTAACGTTCATCTTGAGCTAGTCTCATACTTGCATGTTTCTTTGCAAAATCATCAGTCCATGACATACACCTTTACCTGTTCCTAATAAAGTAGCAGCATTTTACTGCAAAAACAGCCAACATGCTGAAGAAACACTTAGTGGGTCAAGAAGCTTCAATGGGGACGGAGTGTGGTATCAGGAGAAGGGAAATTGTCAGTATAAAGAGGAGACTGGGGAAATGGTGAGACAGACACCAGAGGTGATTGGTGCACTGGGTATGTTGAAGGATTACAGGCAGATTGGGCCAGGAAGGGGAGGGGTGATTTGGGTACATGATAGAGGCAAATAAAAATGAGGAGGAAGACACAATCAGAAGAAAGGTGGAAAGATTAAGGCAGCAACAAGTGCTGGATAGTAAGTGTCAGAACGTTTTCAATTTCATGATCCAAAATCCATGACATCTCCTAGGCTGTTCACTTCTGTCTCCAAAGCACCCCCTTATTCAGGAAACAATACCTCACTTGCTGCTGAAACCCTCTTCCACGTTAGCTTCTGACTGCACTTATTCTGATACACCCCTGGCTGGGCTCCCATTCTACTCTCTAATACCTCTATCTATAAAATTACACAGTCACCTATTTCCACTCCAGTGTTACCTTAATTCATTTAAATTTTCTGATATACCCGTGGCCCTCCAACTCTATAATCTTGAGCACATACAATTTAAATTATTGTGTTGTTTGGGCTCATCCTTTCAGATGCTGAGTCTAGAACACATGTCCAAGCCAATCTCCTGGTTTCTGCTTTGCTTCTTTAAAATATAAAATCTATTTTTGTACCAAGCACTTAATCACCTGTCCCAGTTACCTCAGTGCCATTTTGCACAACATTTTTCTGATAACGTCCTTAAAGATCTGGGAATGTTTTTCGCTGATTCACTATACAAACATGTTGATCAAATATCATCTAATATAGCACTCTGCTGTTCACAAGAGTTTGTGAAACAGTACATTTTCATACAGTTATTCAAATAAAACAACATTGTTAGAGCCACACATTTCCTGTCTGTATTGTATTTTGTGCTGTACGTTCAGTATGGGTAATTTGTCACGTGGTATGGGGCACGGTAGAAGCAAATGAGTATACTTATGTATTAATGCTTTGTCCTAGTATAGTTGAGAAGGAATGAGCCATGGGGTGATATTTCTTTAGACTATTAACCGTTTAATTTATGATCTTTTTTATATTGCTAGTTTTTTTATCACTATAAAATTATTCGTCTTTGCTGGTTTCATAATAAAGGACTGAACAATTTTTTGGACTTGAAACTCAGTTATTTGTGTCAACTCCCGTACTCAGTTTCTCAATGGCTTTGGTCTTTTTTCAAGTAACTGCTACGTGATAATGAACAAAGCTATCACCTTCAGCAAAGCTCACACATGCAAACACAATATGGCATTGGACCTAATACTAACATGAGACATATTTCTATCAAGTTCATCTACTTTCTTTTTTCATCTAAGGTTGCATTATCAAAAGAAAATGCACCTCACCCAAATGTCAGGGGGCTGAACTTAAATAGAGTAAGTGATTAATTGCCATTATATCACAAAACATACCGTCTCTCAAGTGTTTATGGCAAACATTCTGTGGAATTCTAAACTGGACATTTTAAGCTCAGATACAGAATCAGAGTAATTTTGTGGTTGGACATTGAATAAAATCCAATATAAAGGGTCCACTGACCCATCCTGCCAAAGACCTACACCCAAGTATAGTATACCCTTCCCCACTGCTTCCCTTCTCCCCCAATCATTTTGCCAATTCAGTAAAGGAACAAATAAGCCTTGAAGTGCCGGAATTATTAATGGCAATGTATTCAGTTGCGTATTTTTGTCATAAACCTATATTGTCATTAGGCCAACACCTCTGTTACAAAATGCAAGAAGGGAAAGTTCATACTAAACAATAAAGGCTTTTTAGGAACACTCGACACTTGCATTTCTTCTACTTTTCTTTAGGAAAAAATAATTTTTCATTTCTCTGATTGTTAACATGGGTTGAAGGGTGAAGAATGGACAAATACAGCCCATAGCCATGTTTAAATCTTGAACACTGTCACTGTCAAAACTACCCCACCCCCCCACCAAAATAAAACATTACTAAGTGACGTCAACTTAATTGACTTAACTGACCTAAAAGTATATTCTGAAACAACAGAATACCTCTGTATGAAGCCTGTTTAACTTCATGGTTCTAATGAGGGTATTACTCCAGGTCATTCCCCTCTCAGGTATAACAGTATTAAAGAATAGAATTTAAAAATTTCTACTTACCCTCCACACATCAAGAACTCACTGGAAGCTCGTCTGCCAACTGTTCCCAATGGCATATCATCTAAATAAAATTTCAAAATAGATTAGAGGCATAAACTTTCTTGGAAAAACCAAAATTATTTTCAATAAAGACAAAACAGTTAAGATAACCCACGTATTTACATATTTTGTTTCAAATGAATGCTATAGCTCTTGTAAGAAGTTGGATTTTGAAAATGACTATGCAATTCTGTAAGCACAATCTAAATAATTTTTTTCTACTGATCTTGTAGTTATCAAACGTAAGCAATGGTTACTATGGGAAAAAGTCTCGTAATGTATTACAGAATCATAGAAAAGTACTGCATAAAAACATGCCAAAACTATTTAAACTGCCTACTCCCATTGACCTGCGAGAACCACCACTCTCCATACCCCTACAATTAATAAGAATTAGGCCATTTGGCCCGTTAAGGCTGCTCCATCATTTATTATCCTTCTCAACCCCATTGTCCTGCCTTCTCCCTGTATCCTTTGACATCCTTACTAATAAAGAATCAACCTCCACTTAAACATATGAGGCAATGACTTGGCCTCAAGTAAAGATAAATCACCCTTCAAGCAGAGGACAGTTCTTCAATTGGTCCACTTCAGACAAAGCCAGAAAGTCTAAATTTAGACCAACTCAACTCACTGTAATTTTTTTCTTTATGCATGGGTTTACCCTTTTGAGCGTCAGCTCTTGGGTCAATAGTTGGCTTTTTACCTCTTTGTGGGTTAAGGGCCAACATGACATTGGTGTCGTACAGTAACAAGAAAGTGGTGTATTGCTGGAGATGCCACCTTTCAGTAATTAAAACCAAACACTCACCCACCCCTCCAAATGAATAAAACAGATCCTATGGAACTACTGTATGTGAAGAGCAAGGAGTTCTTCCACTAAGCAAACTATTTTACTGTCTGATTGGATCAGCTTCTACAGCCACTTGAGGACCCTATAACGGACATCCCCTCGAGTCCTAGGGGTTCCCAACCTGGGGTCCACAGACCATGTGGTTAATGGTTGGGGCTCCGTGGCATAAGATAGGTTGGGAATCCTTGCCTTTGAACACCATACTCAAATCGAGTGACTGCACTACTAACAGTACTACCCCTCTGGCTGCATTAATGTAACAGATCAAGGAGTTAATAGGAACTATGAGAGCAGTTAAATAACTGAGCCTTAATAGAATGAAAAATCCTCTTAAGTAATCATGGTGAATCTTCAATATTTGTCATGGCTCACTTCAATTTCGAAATAAAGTCAACTGCTGCTTTCAAACTGTAATCAATGATATTCAAAAAAAAAATCACTCACACAAGGCTGGGAAACATCTACAACCAACTTTATTGCCAGTTCATTCCAAGCCACAGCGCTTACAAAAGGAAGAAACTCTTGCAAATTATTTGGACTTACTAATTTGAAATATATTTTTTAAAACCAGATACTGCTACATTTAATCCAATATAAAAAAATTAACATATTAAGTTTCAAAGGTTTACTTATTATCAGAGTATACAACTCTGAAAATCTTCTTTTCCAGACAGCCACAAAATCAAGAAAAGAACGGCAGCTGATCATCAAACCCAAATCCCCCTCCCTCACACACAAAAAAAACCTGAGAAAGACCAGGCAAAGAACACAGGATATAAAAACTATGTCAGAAAAAAAAGTCTATATCCAAAATGCAGAAAAACTGGGTAACATTCTCTGGGAACAGCAGTAGCCTCTCCCCTCCCTGATAGCAGTGCGCTTCCAACAGTGATACAAAGGTAGCCTTTCCTGTCTGGTAGCAGAGCAATTCCATCAGCGATCAAAAGAGAGTCACCCTTCTCCAGCAGCAGAGTGATCCCACCAGCGATCAAAAGGCAATCTCCCCTCTCCAGCAGCAGAGTGATCCCACCAGCAATCAAAAGGCAGTCTCCACTCTCCAGCAGCAGAGTGATCCCACCAGCGATCAAAAGGAAGGCAGTCACCTTCCACATTCACCTTGATGTTTCAATCTCTCTTGTTGCTTTAATTGGTGGACAATGGAAGCTTTAATCACGAAATGAGGTTGAACATTGCCTCACACTGCCTTCTTAGCACGAGGTTCACCATGCCGCCTCTGCCTCCCAGAATCCTCTCAGAGACTGCAAAGTGCTTAAACACCCAAACGATCTCCAGACTGGAGATCACAGGCCTCAACAGTTCCAGAACAAACATAAAAGTGAAATGTATGTTTTCCTGATCTATCCAGAAAATGTGGGAGTGTTGTATGCAGCTGCCATCTTGACCAGAGCAGTAAAGTATAGGTATATAGGTAAATATGCGTATACTTCGCGCAACAGAAGTGTAAATTTGAGCTTCTGAAACCAGCAAGTGATTTGTTTAAAAATAGAGGGATTGGAATATGACTGCACATCAGTCGATGCTCACAGTTGTACAAAGTACCACAATTATATATGAACAAACTAAATTGGATAAATCATGACAATGTAAACATCTATTTGTCATTTACACAGAGTGTTTTGAAGTATTTAGCACTGTACTAATGTGTAATGGAGAATGTATTGACTGGCTGCATCGTGGACTGGTATGGAACACCAAAGCCTTTGAATGGAAAATCCTACAAAAGGTAGTGATTTCAGCCCAGTATATATCACAGGTAAAGCCCTCCCAACCACTGAGCACATCTACATGATGCACTGCCATAGAAAAGCAGCATCCATCATCAGAGATCATCATCACCTAGGCCAAGTTCTTTTCCTGCTGCTACCATCAGGTTAAAGGTGCTGGAACCTCAGGACTCACACCACTAGGTTCAAGAACAGTCACTACCCCTCAACCATCAGGCTCTTGAACAAAAGGGATAACTACACTCATTTGCCCATCCACTGAGATGCTCCCACAACTAATGATCTCACTTTAAGCACTCTTCATCTTGTTATTTCATGCCCTCATTATTTATGTAATTTATTTACATCTCCATTTGCAGAGTTTGTTGTCTTCTGCACTCTGGTTGATCTTTCATTGATACTTTTATAGATATTATTCTATAGATTTATTGAGTATGTCTACAGAAAAATGAATCTCAGGGTTGGATGTGGTGACATACACATACTTTGATAATAAATTTATTTTGATGATCAAGTGAACGAAGATGTAGCATTCATTTAAAAATGAATAGAATCCAATCATTAAATTGCCATTAAACATTGCCAATCCTACATAAACTCAAATCAGAACTTGGATTATTTAAGTTACCTTTAACCAAATAGATCTATTGCAAATGATTGAATAACATTTTCAAATCGAAGTCCTAGAATGTTGATAAAAAACCTGAAACATTTAGTAATTCAAAGCTTTAAGCAGACTCACTGGAAATGGTGATTAAAAAAATAATATGATTTTATTCAGCATATTTATATTTATGGAAAACCAATTTGCAGGCAATTTATTTGATTGCTGGGGATTGCAACACTTCTACTTTGGGCATCCTCAGTCATTAGAATGAGGCATTTTAAATTCAATGCAGCTATACATTTCAACCTTAAATGCAAAAGAAATTTAAAAATATTACCGAGGAAGACAACAAATTTTACAGTCAGTAAGTAGGATTCCAACAGCCAATGATGTCAACCTGCTCAGGAATTCTCAGGTTTTCCCAAGAATTATGATGACAATTATAAAGATTCAAAATGAGCAAAACAAAACCAACAAAATAAGGAACAGTTGCTTACATGACTGATCAGAGGAGATGCTATGTGGAACAAGAACAAAGTCATCTGTGTCGCATGAGGAGTTCTTACTGCCACTGCTTGCAGAGTCTTTGGAAACCTGCAGATAGTTAGGAGGACCCAAAGGTGGGGAAGACAGAGTGTCCTCCTGTATCCGTTGCATGTCTGGCAATGACTGAAGGCAGGAAAAAAATCAAGTTGTGAGATATTAATAATATCAGTATACAATATTTGACCTTGGCCTAATAACCTTAAAACTCCACTTACACCACAAATTTCAGCTATTCTGCAAGTTTTTTTTGTAGAAAAAAGGTTCAGACCCTATATTATGGAAATTATCAATCGTTGATTTCAATTACACATTTAATTCATTGTGAAATAAACTCATGATGTAATATTAGAATAATCTATTTTCAAATGTTTGCAAAACATTTATCCTCTGTTCACAGAAGAATTACCAGAAATTATGCTGATCCTGGAAAGGGCAGCAAACAAAAATTGACCAAAAAACCTACAGTGTCAAATAGTATAAAAACTATCATTAAAGGAAAGAAGTATTTGGTTCCAATCTGCCTCTGCCTGATATGAATTGTTGAGAACTATGTCAATCAAAATGTGACAATACAATAAGTTTGAATAGAAACATCCATTTTAACTGTAAAAGATTAACCAGCCAAGAAGATGTGACATCCATGACAGAAAGCTGCTGCGACATCGTCATTTACAAAGATAATCATCAGTTGTGAGATAGGGCTGCTTATACTACTGATCACTGTATTTTCAGCTAATAAAAATCTGAAATATGTAGTTTCTGGAGATCTGAAATGCTGGGACACTAAGCAAGCCAGGCAGCTTTATTAAACGAAAGATATCTGATCTGAAATGCTAATGTGAATTTCCTCCTACATTCCGAAAATGTATGGGTTAAGGTAAGCTTGGGGCATGTAAAGTTCGCACTGGAAGCATAGTGATCTCCAGAGGTCTCAAACTTTTGAACAACTACAGGCCGTCCCCAGCACATCATGGACTGTGTTGGTCATTAATGTGGACAATGCACTTCACTGTATGATTCAAAGTACATATGAAAAATAAAGCTAATTTTGTAAAAAGACTTTAAGCCTGTTGCCTATGACGCCTATAGTATTTGTTGTACATTTAGTATTTCAATAATATTGTAGTAACCTTGTGTAAATATCTACACACACACACACACCATCACACTTCTCCACGATACACGCGCCCCTCCCTTAAAGACAAAGTTACACCTGCATTTCTTGGACTCCCGTGTTTCCCTGAATTAATTTAATGCTTTGAGGTTACAAAGCATAAGAGTATTAGGCAAAGTGCAGCTTTTATCTGCAGATGTTAAAGGAATACAAATCACTGTACATGGTATGGTATAGCTAGCATTTTGGTTTAAAATGTTTCAATGTACATGTGATAAATAAAGCTAACCTTTATACCTTTAAACTCACTGTCTGCATTGTCTGCTGAGCGTGTTCAGCATCTTTGGTTTGTTTTCTATTTTCAAGTTAACTCGTCACACTTTAGAGGTTGCAGCTTAAAAGTGATTGATCTAAAGTTCCATAGGCTGGAATTACAGCAAAACTGCTCACAAAGTAAAATTTCTTCATTCAGTAAAGTATAACTTCTGTACAAAACCACACCATGAAGAGGCACAGAAACAAAAGGAATCTGCCTCAAGTGTCAGAAATATTTGTCACAAACTATCACAAAAGAATCATAGTTTACCTTACTTTCTAAGCTTCAGGACTGTCTAAAGATGAAGACAATTGGCAGTAAAACATATTAAAGGAGATGGTGAGGATTATGCAACCAGATAATAATTTAAATTGACAGGAGAGATATTGCCAAATTTCTGTCATTCCAACTGGCATCCAAGCTTCAAAGACAGATCGGCATTAAAGGATGGATGTTGCTTTGGTATGGTGTGACTGATTTGCTTATTCAAGCATCAATAAAATAAAGCCCCTCAGGATAGGTACAGCCATGTTTAAATCACACAATTACAACTTGTAAGCAATTATAAAATCTAATTTAAAAAATCTGATTTAGCTAGAACACAAGTTACACTGGCATAAAAGAGCATTAGTTTGATGGGGAATAAAGCTGGTGCCAAGCTAATTAAACTTCAAATAATTATAACCCTGCAAACTGGTTCAAATTTTTGCTCCTAAAACTCAAGGTTAAATGGAGATTTTTTTTATCAACCTCACTTCTCTAGAATTGACTATGCATGAAAGCAACTAATTTTTACATCTCTTTGAATGATTCATTTAGTGAAGCACAACAGGGCCATATTAACTTATCATTTGACATCAATGACAAAATGTTAATCAAATACAACATGGATGGAACAATGTATCAACAAATAATGCTACTTACTGGAGGAGAGGCAAAATGACAGGACGGAGAGCTGCCGCAAGAACTACCAGACACAGAACCAGGGCACGTGGGCACAGGCACGGGGCATGCTGTAGATAGAATCAGCTAAGTTCATTAGATTTAAGTACTATAAATCTATTATAGCTCTATATTTGAATATCTAATTTATTTAATGCACTCTCATTATTCAACTACAGGGCAAGATAAAGTAACAACCATAAAAGAGAAAAATACAATTCCCATCATTTAAAATTTCCTTTTCCATTGAAAAGCCTGTCAGTGGTGCAGTGGCACCTATGCCAGACCTACAGGGAGCGGTCCCGGGTTTGGATTCAGCCGGCTCCTTGCACACATTCCATCCCTGCTGGGTTGAATGTAGAACTAGCAACTCAGCTTCATCAAACACAGAAATGCTGAATTGAAGGAGCAGCAAGGTTGCCACCTGATGCTCCACAAGGTGCAGAATGGAACAACAGTTACCCTTGAAGTCATTTACAAAGATTTAAAGGGAACATTGAACAAAACTGGAAGTAGCTGGTATATACTGCTTTTCCTTGCAACACATTATACTCAAAAATAAACTTAACTGTGAAACAAGCCCTTTGCCATCTTCTGTTTCTATAATTCTATCATCAATTTTATTTTGTGACCTTGCATCATGATCTACATTAAATAAAGTGATATTGGTAAATTTATATTAGCAACTGAAGCTATAGTTAAGTGTTTGATTAACTTCCCAGATTACAGGAGAACTTACTCATCCAATTTCTGTCAGGCTTTAGGTACTGATACTAGAGATCACATGCAGGGCACATCACGTAGGAGTTCTTTGTAGTTCCAGGTTTCAAAGCCTGACCAGATCCATTTCATGAATGGTCCATATCAATTGTTTTAATTTTAATGGCTGAAAGAACAAGGTGTAGCGGTGTGCTACACGCAGCGCTAAAATTACGACATGGAGTCGGTAACTGCAGTCGAAGGAAAAACTTTATTCGAAATCCTCAGCCTCACTTTTAAGCCTCCCTCAACCTGCCCCCCCGTGGCGCAGAGGCTCCAAAGCTCTGTGCTCGCAAACCCCCGTAGGCTATCTAATTGTGAGCCGGTTCGGATGTGCCAGGAAATGGGTCGCCACAAAGGTTTAGTTAAACCTTAATGGTTAGGGTTCCCAACTTGCATTATGCCATGGACCTCTACCATAAACTGAGGGGTTGGTGGACCCCAGGTTGGGAACTTCTGTTGTAACCTGTGAAATCTAGCAGTCAGCAGATACAGAACAACTAAATAAATAGATAACCACCAAGGAAAACCCATTAAAGGCCCTAAACATCATGCCTGATTAATCTCCCATATACATGTACAGTATGCAGACTACTGAAGTCACCAGTGATTTATTCCATCCAATCCAATTATTACCACCCAATGAATTATCCCACTTCCTCCGAACGGAATCTCATACAGAACTGCCTAGTCAGTGTCTAGGCAAGTTGGCTTCCTTTGAACGAGTGCTATTGATCAGGAATGATGAAGCAGCAATGAGAGAGGTACAAGGTTGCAACATATAATCCAAGCATTGAGATATCAATCAATAAAAAGGGTTGAACGATATTAAACTCAATAACCATTTCAGACTGAGATAAAAAAGATCAATCCATACAAGCTGATAGCTTTCGGTGAAACAAAATGGAAGAAATATTCATCTCTGCAATATCTCCACAAGAGATCAAGTCTTATTCTTACAGGCACTAATTATCTCAATGATACTCTGGCCATTTCCTTTGAGAGTGAGATAATAAGATGTTTGAGGCACAGTCTTGTTCTCCACAGCAAAGTACAATCTATTACAACTAATCATTAAATGGTAGAATTTTACCATTTTGACATTAATGCCAAAAGCAATATTATTTATGCAGTGCCCAATTTTGCCTGTTAAGTTGTTTAGGAGTGGCACAGTAGCACAAGTGTTAGAACAGACACTACCCCCACTCCCAACATGTAAAAGTTACTAATAAATGAAAGACTTACATTTTTTGACTGATGATGCCTGATCCATGAAAGGATGGTTGAAGAATGTTTCTACAAAACAAAAGTAATTCTTTAATGTCAGTCAATTCTGAGAGCTTAGAGTTGCCACAAGCTGTAAGCAATAAACAATTACTGAAAGCTGCAAATCTGTTCTTAAAACATTTGGCTTAAGAGTGTTGCAAAAATACACACTTTCCATTTTAAATTTCCCATTCAATACATTCCGATACCAATGCATTATCTATGGCATCATTACACCATAGAAGCCTTTTGGGGTTAAAGAGAAAAACTTAAAAGTAAATTTGTACTGCATAAAAGTTGAAAGAACTTCCATGTGAAGCACCAAGTTAGCTTCAATGAAGAATTTATGCAAAAGCTCCAATATTGACAACCAGAGACATTGATGCCAAAAGCAATATTATTATTTATGCAGTGCTCAATTTTGCCTGTAAGTTGTTTAGGAGCGGCACAGTAGCCACAAGGGTTAGCATAATACAGTGCCAGCAACCCGGGTTCAATTCCTGCAATCGCATAGGTTTCCTTTGGGTGCTCTGGAAATGCCTGTTACCATGCTCTATCTCTAAATAAATTAATACAATCAGTTGACTCACATACAGCAAGGATCCAGGTAGGCCTTATCGCATCTCAAGACTGGAGAAGAAAAGCCCTGGACATGGGGAAAACTTTCTTCCAAATAAAAATGTAAATCAGAAGGATGGCATCTAAACTCTAATTTGCCAGTATATTGCTGAGAAACAGCACCTTCAACATAGAAAAAAAGATTCATGCTGTTTTCTCATTCTTTAAGATGCTCCTCAACAACTACCTCATTGATCAAATCTTAGTGCTTCCTGTCCTGAAATAGTCTGGAGTCAAATTTTGTTCCACAATGTTTCTTTGGGAAATTTTGCTAAACTGGAAATGCTTGTAACAAAGTCTTATCCAACAGACTTAAAGGTCTTAAAAGCAAGTTGGAGAAGCTGACAGGTTAAGGGAGAGAATTCCAGAGCTTATAAATTAAACAGATGACAGTATGGTGTCTGCAGTGAGGAGAAGACAGCTGAAGATGTACTGGCCCAAAATTGCTGGAACACAAAGACCTTAGAGGACTGTAAAATTGAAGATAACAGATACATGCAGATTAAGGAGAAGTTTGAAAATAAAGTCCAAATATTAACTTGCAGACATCAAGAGATTAAGAGTGACCAGTAAACTCATTTGGTGTGAACTGCAATAAGAATGGAAGTGCTTTGAAGGGAGTTTAAATTTCCAGAAGGCATAAATTAGATTGGAATTAGTTTATTATTGTCACATGTATTGGAATAGTGAAAAGCTCATCCTGTATATTGTTCAATTACAGATCAACTCATTACACAGTGTATTGAGGTAGAACAAGGTGAAACCTTAAAAGAATGCAGGATAAAGAGCAACAGCTACAGAGAAAGTGCAGTGCAAGTAGACAATATAGAATCACCAACACCAGCTGCAACAAGATCCAGACTTTTCTCAACAAATGGCTCCGGCAGATCCTCCGCCTCAAGTGGTACGACAGAGTGTCAAACCTGGACCTATGGAAGAGAGCAAACCAAGAGCCTATTGTATTCCAGATAAGGAGGGGGAAGTGGAGATGGGTCGGCCACACCCTGAGGAAGAGCCAGTCGAATGTCACTTGACAATCACTCGAATGGAATCCATAAGGGAAGAGAAGAAGAGGTCGCCCAAAGCAAATCTGGAGGCATAGGCTTTTGGATGAACTGAAAGCCGCCGGCCAAACTTGGGAGATTGCAAAAACATCTGCTAGAGATCGCAAGAAGTGGAGGACTTTTGTTGAGGCCCTATGCTCCACAAGGAGCAAAAAGGATTAATGTAAACGACAATATGCTGCAAGATCAAATGGAGGTAGACTGTGAGATCGAGTTCACCTATTTACTAGGGAACCATTCAATATCGGGATAGGAGCTGTCCTTGAGCCTGGTGGTCCATACCCTCAGGCTTCTGCACCTTCTGCCTGATTTTGCCGACTGCTTTACTGGAGCAGAGGGAAGCATAGACAGAGCCCATGAAGTCTGGCTTCCGTGATGTGCTGAGTTATGTACACAACTCTGCAGTTTCTTGCGATCATGTGCAGAGCGGTGACCATACCAAGCTGATGTGCATCCAGATACGAAGCTTTCTAAGTTGCATAAATAAAAAAAGGCTATTAGGAGGAATTAGAATAGTTGAGCCTACACATAAAGGCACAAATGAGGGCTTCAGCATTAGATAAGCTGAAGCAAAGTCAATATTATAGATTAGAAGCAGGTAGCTTTTTAACAATAGAAGGTACAAGGACAAGATACAAAATCTGATTAATTGACTTGAAATCTGCTGAATCCAGAATGCGAGTTGTAATAATATCTGAATAGAAAGAAAGCTAACAGCTCACCAAAATCCATCCTGTCCTTCTGGTTTCTCTGAAGTAAGCCGAGTAGAAGCTCACCAAGATGAGCAGAGGTTTCACTTGGGATGCTGTCACCAATAGAAAACAAACAAAAGGAGTAATGCAAAACAAAGAACTACTCAGTGCAGGCTCTTCAGCACAGGATGCTGTGCCGACTTTTTAACCTACTGCAAGCTCAAACTTACAGTACATCCCTCCCACATTGCCCTCTATCATCCATGTACCAATCTAAGAATCACTTACATAACCCTAATGTACCTGCCTCTGCCACCACCCCCGGCAGTGCATTCCACACACCCACCACTGGGTAAAAAAACCTATGGGTGGGGGATGGGGTGCACACACACCCAGCCCTGAGACACCAAGCAAGGTCATTTGATTCCATACAATTAGTTTATTGATCATTACAGAATGTAATGTGCCTCTGGTGTTTCCCATTCCCCTCCCTCTCCCTTTTACCCAACCATGATTCTCCTCTCCCTGCCGCCATCCGACTCTCAGAACACAATATTCGAGATCCATATCAGAATCAGGTTCACTATCACTCACATATGTCATTAAATTTGTTTTTTCCCACAGCAGTATAGTGCAATACATAAGTACTGTGCAAAAGTCTTAGGCACCCTAGCTATCTAGGGTTAAGTGCCTAACACTTCAGTACTGTACTCTATGTCATAAAATGTGTTGTTTTGTGGCAGCAGTACTGTGCTTCTAAAAATATGATAGGTATTTTAAAAAGTAAGTTAATTTAATTATTAAATTTAATTCTTCTTATACTTTCCTCCAATCGCCTTAAAGTTATACCTTTTTAAAAAAGGCATGGAGAGTCTTTCAAATAGTAGTGGAGAAAATTAATGCTCTCATTGAAGCTCCCCACACTACACAACTGCATAATTATTGATCATCCATGTTATAAATTAGATCCTCAGAATGAACATCAGAACATTATCCATGCAGCATACACAAAATGCTGGTGGAACACAGCAGGCCAGGCAGCATCTATAGGGAGAAGCACTGTCGATGTTTCGGGCCAAGACCCTTCATCAGGACATTATCCATTCAGTTTTCTCCAGTTAAGTGAATCATTAAAAGCTCTGATCTTGGATTTAACAGTTTTATGCAGAGTATATGAAATCTGGTTTTAGAGGAAAGAGCCACACACAATTTCTTTCAAATTAACAAACACGCTTAGAAAGACTTTAAGGGTATATGGTGTGAAAGAATGGAAAAACTTAAATGTTGCAATGTGGATGAAAGTCAGATCACAAAACTGAAGCTGTAGGAGAGCTTATGGTCTGCATGCTCAATAACGACCACGTCGAAAATGGAGGCATCATGGAGTTAAGAGAACTGGACAAGTTTGAAGAAATAGTTTGCTCCGCAACATGGTAACGTAGTGCTTAGTGGAATGTTATTACAGTGCCAGCAACCTAGTTTCGATTCCTGCTGGTGTCTGCGAAGAGTATGTACATTCCCCGTAACCGCATGGGTTCACCCTGGGTGTTCCACTTTCCACCCATATTCCAAAAATGCACAGATTAGTTGGGTAATTGGTCTCATAGCTGTAACTGAGTGGTGTGGATTTGTTGGCCAGATGGGCCTGTTACTGCTCTGTATCTCTAAATAAATAAAGAAAGGACAATAAAACAAAAGGCACATGATAGCAGTATAATGCTCACCAGTGAATAAATGAGAATTTAATTCAAAGTAAATTTATTATCAAAGTACATCCATATCTGAAAGTCGCCTCACAGGTAGATAGTGTAGTTAAGAAAGCTTATGGGGTGTTGGCTTTCATAAGTCGAGGGATAGAGTTTGAGAGACGCGATGTTATGATGCAGCTCTATAAAACTCTGATTAGGCCACACTTGGGAGTACTGTGTCCAGTTCTGGTCGCCTGGATGTGGAAGCATTGGAAAGGGTACAGAGAAGGTTTACCAGGATGCTGCCTGGTTTAAAGAGTATGGATTATGATCAGAGATTAAGGGAGCTAGGGCTTTACTCTTTGGAGAGGAGGAGGAGGATAAGAGACATGATAGAGGTGTACAAGATATTAAGAGGAATAGATAGAGTGAACAGCGCTAGCTGTTCCCTAGGGCACCACTGCTCAGTACAAGCGGACATGGCTTTAAGGTAAGGGGAGGGAAGTTCAAGGCGGTTATTAGAGGAAGGTTTTTCACTCAGAGAGTGGTTGGTGTGTGGAATGCACTGCCTGAGTCAGTGGTGGAGGCAGATACACTAGAGAAGTTTAAGAGACTACTGGACAGGTATATGGAGGAATTTAAGGTGGGGGGTTATATGGGAGGCAGGGTTTGAAGGTCAGCACAACATTGTGGGTCGAAGGGCCTGTTCTATATGCAACCCTGAAACCCATTTTCTTGTGGGCACTCACAGAAAATGCAAGAAACTCAATAGAATCAATGGAAGTCCACACCCAACAGGGCAGATAACAACCAACATGCAAAAAAAAAAGCAAACTGTGCAAATACCTAAAAAAAAAGAGAAAAAATAAATAATAAACAAACAACAGGTTTTGAGAGCATGAGGTGAAAAGTCCTTGAGCGGTGCGAGTAGTTCAGAGATAGGGTGAGTGGAATTGAGTGTAGTTATCCCCTCTGGTTTAACAGCCCGATGGTTGAGGGGTAATAACTGATCCTGAATGTGGTGGCATGGGTCCTGAGGCTCTTGTATCTCCTTCCTGATGGCAGCCGCAAGAAGAAACAATGGCTCAGATAGTGGGGGCCCCGATGATGGATACTGCTTTCCTGTGAAAGTGCTCCGTGCAAATGTGCTCAATGGTGGGGAGGTCTTTAGCTGTGATGGACTGGGCCATATTCACCGCCTTTTGTAAGCTTTCCGGACCGAGACATGGTGCAACAGTCAATATACTCACACAGCATCCATCTATAAGAAGTTTGTCAGAGTTCTTTGTAATTGCACACGTGCTGGGCCCAGAACAGATCCTCTGTGATGTAACATTGCTGACTCTCTCCACCTCTGATCTCCTGATGAGGACTAGCTCATGTACCTCCTGATTTCTCCTCCTGACATCAATAATCATCTCCTTGGTCTTGCTGACATTGAATGAGAGGTTGTTACTCAGCCAAATTTTCAATCTTCCTCCTATATGCTGATTTGTCACCATTCTTGATTTGGCCAAAGATAGTGGTGTTGTTGGAGAATTTAATTACGGCTTTGGAGCTGTGCTTAGCCAAACAGTCATAAGTATAAAGTGAGTAGAGCAGGTGTCTTAGCACACTGCCTTGTGGTGCACCTGTGCTGATGGAGATTGTGGAGAAGATGTTGTTGCCAATCTGAACAGACTGGGTTTTTTAAATTCTGATTTTGTTGGACAATAATCAACATTAGTAGCCACAACTCCTGAAAATATGGACAGTAGAGAGAGGGCTGTATATGTAGATTAATGCACAACCTTTCACTTTTGTCTGTTCTACAACAAAAATGTGGAATTAGCGACCAAGATTTGTGACTGTAACAGCATCAAAACTGTCATTTTCCTCATGAATGCTGGCACTGTTGGGAGTGGCACATGCTGGGATAAGCCAAGAAAGCTCAAAGGTTGTGGTCAGAGATTTCCAACTGATCCACATGGTAACTGCTGTGAAGCCTTCTGTAGTATAATCCTTAGAAGTCAGCAAACTCAGTACTTCCACATACTTACTTATTCCTGTTGTAAAATACACCCAAAAGGTCACTTTATCTATTCTGATATTTCAGAGTTAAGGTTCTATCTTAAAATATATCTTGTAAAAATATTTATTGCTACTTCTACCACAACTGCATGTTTTGTCATGTTGTTAAGGTTTGCACTATTTTAAAAATGTGTAAATCATGTGTTGGAATGCAGTCAAAGGAAAGTTTTTCCATTATGACTAGATGCCCAGCCAGTTTGCTGACATCACTGCTGCTTAGTGTTGGGATACTATGAACTGAATCCTCACAGCAAACAAGTGTCATAATAATGAGTTCTGCTCAACAGGAGTTTGCTAGATCTGTGTTGGAAGGATTTCTCACAGTCACTGGTGAACACTGGTATTTTACAACTGGATGCAAAATCCAGAGCAATACTTTCAGTTCATTCAGGTTCTGTGAACAATTCTGCAGACAATTCTACTAAAATCAATGAAATAATGGTCAATATCTCATTGTTAAAAAAACAAAACCAGAGTTGAAGCCATCTATACTTAGTGGCCACTTTATTAGGTACACATGCACATATGCTCATTAATGCAAATATCTGATCAGCCAATCATATGGCAGCAACTCAATGCATTAAAGCATGCAGACATAGTCAAGAGGTTCAAATGTTGTTCACACCAAACATCAGAATGGGGAAGGAATGTGATCTAAGTGACTTTGACTGGAATAATTGATGGTGCCAGATGGGGTGGTTTGAGTATCTGTTGTGATGGAAAATAACTGGTTCTTTGAGTCTCAACAGTAGAGGCCTGGACACACACAGTTTTAATAATAAGGAATTTATTTACAAGGGGAAGTCGGGTCAACACAAGCAACTACAATACACAGGAAGTGGTGTGGGGACAGGGTACGGTTACACAAACAAAGAACAAGGGAAAAACACTACAACAGCTATCCCCCTTGACCTTGGATAGCTGCGGCTCCCTTACCAGGACAAATGATAGACCTTCCCAAGCATAAATCAATGCACTTACCTCCAATGTGGTGGTCTGTAAGAGAGAGCTAGCCAAGGGCAAGTCTCACCTTTTATTGCATGGGGCTGGGCGAGATAATCCAATTAAGGTAACCAATAATTTAGGTGTGCATTGATTAGTTGGGAGGGACCAAATGTTGATTGGCATGTGGTGTGTCCTCCGACCAGCCAGCTGGCAGTGCATCTGTCACTTGGCCAGTATCTCTGGATACAGTATCTCACAAACTGCTGACCTCCTGGGATTTTCACACACAACAGGCTCCAGAGTTTACAGAGGATAGTGTGAGAAACAAAAAACATACAATGAGTGGCAGTTCTGTGGTTGAAAACACTTTGCTAATGAAAGAGATCAGAGAAGAATGGTTGGACTGGTTCAAATCGACAGGAAGGAAACAGTAATTCAAATGACCGCTCATTACAACAGTGGTGTTTAGAACAGCATCTGTGAATGTACAACTGGTTGAACCTGATGTGGATGGGCTACAGCAGTAGAAAATCAAAGAAGTGCACTCACTGGCCATTTTATTAGTTTAGGAGGTAGCTAATATAGTGGCCAATGAGTGTACAGTGTATTTTCTAAATAGCTCCATTCTATAATATAAACTTGCATTCCTTGCAGGCTCAGGCCCTGCCACTTTGACTGAGCCCCAAGCTCACACCAACAATGGCCAAACATCAGTCATTTTCACTCTTGGGCTCAGTCCCATCTCTCCAATCGGACCCGGTCCCCGCTGCCTCGATCGGGCACCAAGTCTGCCACAGCCCTTCCTGCATTCCTGAAATTCTAGTTCACTGAATCCTTCAGGATACCACAAAACTGCTAGTTGTACAGACTGTTGAAAAGCACAGCCCCCAAAGGGAAATTACAGGCTGCAGATTGCAGTGATCATTGTCCAGAATAAGTGTCATTAATAGAACAGTCAGAAGTTTGTTTGCTGTGACTCGCCAGTACTATCTTTACCGGCTGTTTGAATCAGCCAGTCTGCGCTGCTCCAAAGAGAGCCCTATGAAGTCATTGTTACCCTCAGACATTAGGCTCTATCATGAGTCAACTTACAGCCGGGGATGTGAAAACCCCCCTCCTGTTAGATTGTTTGAGTTAACTTATTTTTTTACTCTTTCTTACTTCTCTTCTAAGATTTGTATATCTGCGCATTTGTAATACTACCGTGATACTGTAATTTCCTTCGGGATCAATAAAGCATCTATCTCCATCTTAGAATGAATTGTACCATCACCTGGATTAAATTTTATTTTTCAAGATTGTTTTAGAGGAAATATACAAGGTAAGCAGCCACTTACTTGGGGACCAGACTTTTGTTTTTCTCATAGAAGAGCCTTAAATCCTGTGGGCTGTTTGCCTGCAATAGAGAGTTTCAAATTTTAGAAATAAATTCTGACTTAAACTTATCGGGCTTCCAGCCAGGTACAGAAACCAATTTTAACTGATGTTTCGATGACAAATTCTGTATTTATCAGTTAAAATCGATACCTATATCCAACTGGAAGCCCAAGAAGAGCTTATTTGTCATATATCCCAGGAAAGCACTAGATCCTTTTTCAAGTTCTGAATTAGTTATTCAAGAGAATAATATCAAAAAGAAGCTGATCTGGTGATTGTAAGGCAAATAATAAGATACCAGATATTTCCAATTCTATATTCTAAACAACTGATCAGTTGAACAAACATTATTTCCCACTTCCAAAGTCATAATAAATGTGTTAATTAGCTTTTATTCTGAAGCTAATGGAAACATTTTTAAAAGGCATTTTGTGCACATGACAGTTTTAAAAAAAGGAAATTCAATATATGTTTTGATTTGCCCCATAAGCATAAAAAACGATATGCAAATGGAAATATGCCTGTCATTCACCTACTGCTCATTAGGATGGTATCGGCATCAGCACCTGCACCATAACCCCAATATTTTTCCTGCTGCTACTGCTAGGTTCTTCAGTAATATTAAACCATTCTCTTCCCCCTGAGAATTACCTGTCTCCTATCAGGGCAGTGCTCAACTCGTGTCAGTACTTTGTAGCTAACGAACACCATGAATGAGCCTTAGTGCCAAAAACTTGAGATCAATTTGTTTAAATGGCTAAACGTTACAAATCACATTTAGTTCAATGTTTACCAGTTGCATTGCAGTGACGCATTTCTTTTGACCAGTCTAGCTCAATATGCTAAACTACCTTTCAAATCAATTAAGTAATTTTTTAAACATTCATAATTTTTTTTCTCTCTCATGTGTACAAATATAAAACCAGAGATTCTGACGATGCGGGAAATTCAGAGCAACACAGTCAAAATGCTGGAGGAGCTCAGCAGGTCAGGCAGCACCAATGGTAATGAATAAACAGTCAGCATTTTGGGCAGAGAGGACTAGAAAGGAAGTGGGGGAGAAGCCAGAATAAGGGGAGGGGAGAGGGAGAGGAATATAAGCTAGAACAGGGGTTTTCAACCCGGGGTCCATGGACCCCTCAGTTAATGGTAGAGGTCCATGTGAGGCCAGGTTTATGAAGGAGGGGAAATGAACTGAGAAGCTGGGGGGGGGGGGGGGAGAAAACGGGTGGAAAAGACAAAGGGCTGGAGAAGAAGCAATCCTATAGGAGAGAGTGGACCATGAAAGAAAGGGAAGGAGCAGGGGCACCAGGGGAGAGTGATCAGCAGGTGAGAAGTAGTAAGAGGCCGGGGGGAGGGGGGGGGGGAGACTAGAAGAGGAATGAAGGGGGAGGGGGAAAACGAAATTACCCCTGATTGGAGAGATTGCTGTTCATGCTATTAGGTTGGAGACTACCTAGATGGAATAGGAGGTGTGGCTCATCCAACCTGAGAGTGGACTCGTTGTGGCAGAATATGAAAATTTGTTTAACCCTGGTTGTTCAACTACCAGTATTCATAAAATGTCTGCAGATAATGGGGATTTCTGGTAGGCACTCCACTAACTTCTAGGCCAATTCAAAAACTCTCTGCATCAGTAAAAGATATAACATATTAAATTATCTTCTTTTTCTCAAAATCTACCTGGAATGGAGGCTTGCCAACAAGGCACTGAAATATCACAGTGCCTATACTCCAGAGATCTGCCTTAGCATCATAGTGTTGTGACATGATAACCTCAGGTGCCTGAAAGAAAAGAGAATATTAATAGTATTGAAGAGGGATGAGGTTTTTGAATCTTATTATGGTTAAAATCTTATTTTCAATTATGAATTCTAATAAACTCCGGAACAGCAGCTCGGTGGCGTGGTGGTTAGCACACGTTTTACAGTGCAGGCGACCAGGGTGCAATTCCCATTGCTGTCTGTAAGGAGTTTCTATGTTCTCCCAGTGACCACGTGGATTTCCTCCATGTGCTCTGAGACATCTTGGACAGTAGGTTAATTGGTCATTGTAAATTGTCCTGTGATTAGGCTCGGGTTAAATCAGGGAATTGCTGGGTGGGGTGGCGTGAAGGACTGGAAGAGCCTGTACTATGTTGTATCTCAATAAATAAAAAAAAAAGAAAAAAAATTTGCACCAGGTAGAGTACATTTTCCAATTTGAATGTTTGTTGTCCTGATAAATATCAAAAGATTCACACGGATCCCTCTTTCACTCTCCTGCCATCGCTTCCACCATCTATTGCATGTGTATCAAGGAAGAACATTCTTTCATCATTCTCCAGGTTATCTAGAACAGTCTCATAGACAGAAAGTGAGGGAAAAAAAAGCACTGTTTTTCTAGAAAGCAGAGCAAGGGAAAAAGGGGATCTGTCAACAAGTTTGCCTGATTTCAGTTGGCAACATACTGAAACCTATTTAGGATACAACACTTGGGAAAATCCTATCAATAACTTCATAAACAAGAGGAAATTGTGGTTGGCAAATGCAAGATTGTTTTTTGAGGATGTAATTAAGGTAAAAGATAAATTGGAATGAATGAATGTTCTGTTCCTGGATCTTAGGTACCTCACAAAAGGCTGTTACAGAGAGTAAAATATTACATTGGTTGAAGGACAGGGGGAAATACAATAGCTTGATTCACTGTGGCAAGCTTTTATTAAGGCCTTCATTAATTCAGGCTCTGAATTAATCATTTAGATGCAAAGATAGCTGATACAAAGTCTGGTGCCAGAATAATTTGTGAATAGCAAACAAAGAGGCATAGGCATGTTGAACAAGTGGGCAAAAACTGGCAGTCAAAAGTTGAAAACTTATACAAAGTGTAAAGCTGGGCACCATTGTAGGGTAGTGGTAAGTGCAATGCTATTACAGTTTGGGACATTCCTGAATTCAAAGTTCAATTCCAGTGCCATTCTGTAAGGAGTATCTCCAAGTTCTCCCTGTGGAATATGTTGCTTTTTTCCCCCCACTGTCCAAAAACATGCTAGCAAGGTTAACTGGCCATTGTGAATTTATTCATAATTAGGTTGAGGTTAATTGGGGGTGTAGGGTTGCATAACTCAAAGGGCCGCAAGGGCCTACTCTGTGCTGTATCGCTAAATAAAATCAGAGGCTAGGAACATTAACAAATTGATGTGGAAGTGACTTTCAAATGTTGACAACACTGTTCTCATTTTCCAACTTTTGCCCTCTCTTTACTGACTTTTTTTTCTATTTTGGGGCTATGATAAGTAACTAAGATCCAATATAAACCCAGACTCGATAAAATGAACCAGGCACATGATTACTACTGAACTTACTGAATGAAATAGCATGGCAAAAGTCCAGATGGTTTTTCCCTGCTGCTTTTCCATATGTTCAACTCGCTGCCAGGTTCACCAAAAGTAAACTAGTCAACTCACCACTTCTGTCTTTTTTTTTTAAAAATATATAAATCTTGACTGCCCAAGAGAAACACTGGAGACACCAATGCCCTTGAATGAAAAAGCCTATGAAAATTAGTGGATACAACCCAGCCCATCACAGGTAAAGCACTCCACCACTGAGCACATCTACAAGGAATGCTATTGTAGGAAAACAGCATCCATCATCCAGGACGCCCACCATCCAATCCACGGCATGCTCACTTCTCGCTGCTGCCATCAGGAACCTTAGCCCCCATACCACCAGGTTCAATCATCAGGCTCCTGAACCAGAGTGGATAACTTCACTCACTTTAGCACTGAACTGATTCCACAACCTGTGGACTCTCTTTCAAAGTCACTACAACTCAAGCTCTCAATATTACTTCTTTTTATTATTATTATTTTGTTTTTCTTTTTGTATTTGAACAAGTTGCTGTCTTTTGCAATTGGTTGTTTGTCAGTTATATGTCATTTTTCATTGATTCTATTGTGTTTCTTTGTACTTACTGTGAATGCCCACAAGAAAATGAATCTCAGGGTTGTACAACATCGTGGGCCGAAGGGCCCGTACTGTGTTGTATTGTTCTAGGTTTTATGTCCTATATGGTGACATACATGTACTTTGATAATACATTTACTGCGAACTTTGAACATTACACAACATTTGCTTCAATAATGAACATGAAGTACACATGGAACAATATGAAGAGGGGAATACAGGGAGTGCTGGAACTATTTCTCACAGAATTTTTTTTTGCCACCTACAGGGGATAAGAAGGTTGGATAATATATGCAAGACAAGCACAGATTGAAAAAGCAAGTGTACAGATTTGCTTAAAGCAGATTGCTGCATCAGATATACAACATTTTCACAACAATCTCCACCCATTTAGAAGAAAAATGGACTCTTCACTCACCATGTACATGGGAGAACCACAAAGTGTGGCAGCCATCATGTTACTCTGTAAATATCGGGCAAAGCCAAAATCAGCTGCAAAGAAATAGAAAGAAATGTATTGCAATACCTAAAAATGATTTTAGCAACCTTTTATCAACAATACCTTATGAAAAACAAATCTGAAGGAAGTGTAGAAGTGCATTATGTGTTGATAACTTTTACATACAGTAAATTATTTTGAACTGCAGTGAGTTTAAAAGACAGTTGAACAGGTACATAAATTGGAAAGTTTTAGAATAATATGGACCAAATGGAACTAGCTTGCATGGGCATCTTTAAAAATGAAGCAATGCCTAGAGTGTACATTAAAACAGCTTCATTTGTAAATGTTCAGAAGCTATCGCCCTTTTCAGAAATCAGCCACTTCTTTTTGGACAAGCCAGATAAAAGAAAATGAATTTGAATAAAAACAGAAAATACTGGATATGCAAAACCAGTTCAACAGCTTGCAACGGGGTAAGTGAATACCTTTAGCAAGTGGTCTGGAATTGTGTTTAAACTGAACAGAGTATTACTTCAGTTAATCCAGAATGAACTGAATAACTGTTTACTAAATAATTGCCATAAGTGGAGCATAACATTGCTTCCTGCAGGATGAGCGTGTTCTTTCCATCAGGGTGCTTACACCCCCAATAAATTCACACTTGTCTTTTAGCGCAAGTTGTAAATAACATGAGCTTGGAATTGCTTGGCAATGCACATGAATTCTTGGAACATTTCATTAGGATGTCTAGTGCAGTGAAGAACAAATAATAAAGTGTTTGTGTCAAGTTCTCAGCGAGAATTCCAAATCACTTGCTTTAACTGGTGGCAAAATATCCATTCCTTTAGTGATTTTTTGTTAAGTATCTACTCTCCTAAATGTCATGAACAACCATTTGTCATGAGTGACAGCCTGTTGCAAAGTTGTTGGGACTTTTATACCCAGGCAGTCCTGCTGGTCGCCAGATAAATGTTTTCTAGCGTAAGTCACTGAACACAAGACAGTCACAAGAATTCAGTCTTTTGGGGCAGCACAGTAGCCTAGCTGTTACAGCATCATCAATCAGCAATCTGGGTTCGATTCTCGTCGCTGTCTGTAAGGAGTTTGTGCACTCTTGTTGTGACCTCCGGTTTCCTCCCACATTCCAAAGGCTTGCGGGTTTGAATTAATTAATAAGTTGTGGGCATGCTAAGTTGATGCCAGAAGTGTGGTGACATTTGTAGGCTGCCCACGGAAGATCCCTGGACCGTATTTGGTCACTGCTTCAATGCACATGTGATAAGTAAACCTAATCTGTTTTTAAAATCTCTTCCTCACTAGTGGACTGGGAGCATTCAGCCCCAGGGTTCCCCAACCTGTGGCTCACAGACCACTTGGTTAAAGATAGGAGTCAATGGCGTAAAATAAAAGAAGATTGGGTACCCCTGATTTAAGCAATGGCATTGCACTCCACTGCTACTAGAACTAACTTCCTTCTAAAGTGCTTCAGGCATTTGAGAAGCACTGCAAGATGACTTTTAAAAAAAAACCACACACACCCTGAACTCAACATAAGCAACAAACTCACAAGCTTTTGATAGTACTCTGGTTTCACTCAAGGTGAGAAACACCCACATCATAACTGCTAGCACATTTGACCTTAAATCTAACAATTCTGTCTGGGAATCCCACAGTTCAGTAGTTTAATTCTATATTTCTTGTTAAATTATTTTGACCTATTCAAAGCTTGAAAGCTCTGTCCTCTCATTAGTGGATATAAATCCAAGCATAGTACCACAAATGGTTGCAAACAGAGGTCAAGAACTATATATAAAAAACTCTAGATAACATGGAGATTTACAGCAGCTTAGACTTGGAACATTCTTGTGCAAAGCTGTTTGGAAACCATTTGGAATACTCTGAAACAGGACAGTGCAATGTCATATTCTTTAGTACATTGACTGGAAACAAACACACATACCAATTTTACAACGGACATCAAACTTTTAGCTTTACCTATTTTGACACGAATGCCATTCATATTGGACTTTTTCCGGCTAACATAAGAAAGTAGGATATTCTGTGGTTTCAAATCGCGATGGATTATTCCCTTGTTGTGAAGTATTCGCATCGCGGCTGCAATCTGCTGGAGGAAGATTCTAATGGTGTCTTCACTAAGTGTTCCTTTGACTATTTAAAATGAAAAAAATAATACAAGGAACTGAGTTTTCATAAAATCATTATTGAACAGACTATGAGACTTCAGCGCCATTTACAGAAATGTAAACATTTAATTAAATGAAGCAAATACAAATCTCAGCTGCAAAAGAAATCTCTAATTGTACGAAATCTGAAAACAAGAGTCAATCAGCCAACACACACTGAAAGATCAGAATGTTAATATTTTCAATGGGAATGATTTGATGGACAAATCATAAACATTAATTCTCCTATAGCTTTCATGTGTGCTAAATGACTTGTTCAATATTTTCAGATTTTCATACACCCTGCACATGCAATTAATCAGCACAACACTGGCTCCAATGGCTTGTCCAGTGCCGTTCCATTCTTTGGAATTTGCAACAAGTGTTTAAAGCAGGTCAGCAGTAAAGATGTGTTTCCCTATCAGTTATTGAGATGAAGGATTGATTATAGAAAGAACATTTTTAGCTCTACAGAATGATGTACGATTTACAGGTTAACTTCTAAACCCCAAATAAATACATTGAGTCCCAAAGAAGGGTCACGGTCCAAAACATTGACTATCTATTCTTTTCCATAGATGCTGCCTGGCCTGCTAAATTCCTCCAGCATTTTGTGTGTGTTGCTTTGATTTCCATCATCTGCAAATGTTATCGTGTTTATAATAAATGCATTTGACCTGAATGGCCAGAAAAAATCTGTCTCAATAATTATTCAATTTTGATTCAGGCAGACGATCAGTCATGAAGAGGAAGGCAAGTCCAATGAAGACATGTTTCTGGCTCATGGTTTGGGGGAAATTGTATATCATGCTTCAGTTACCCTGCTGTCACTATTAGGTTCATTTAAGGATAAATATACTCAAGCATCATGGAATGGCTGGAACTCAGAATGGAAACAACATCCATAAAAAGATTTCAAAAGTACTTTGTCATTAACATTCTATTGCAGAGCGCCAGCAACTGCTGAACAATTACAATGTGGAACATTACAGCACAGTACAGCCCCTTTGGCCTACAATAATATGCCAATCTCTTAACCTACCCAAAGATCAACCTAACTCTTCCCTCCTACATAGCCCTCCATTTTCATATCAAACAAACTTAAATCATAAAAATGGAGTACAGCAGAAAAAAAGTGCAGTATTTTGCTTACATGACAAATTCTACCTCCTTATGGTAAATGAAATTGGACTAGAGGCTGTTACTATTGCAGACTCAGATTAGCTTACAGATCATATGCTCTGACCTACTAACACTGCCATAAGGTGAAAGTAAGAGTGTAACTAACTCCTAGTTGAATTCGATTCACATAAGCAACCTCCACTTGCTCTCAGGGAAGTTAAGGAACAGGGCTGAATCTTGACACCAATGGTGTCAGAGGATAAACAAGGGCCCAGCGTTACAAACAAATCTCATTTACAAACGGGAAACTGAAATCAGAGGGTTTTTCAACAAAATAATACTTAAATCACTACATTTCAAACTCAATGACCACCTCCCTCAGTGATCTCAAGTTTTTGGATGTTCAGCTTCAAAGTTCCATCATATGAACAACTGTACACACATGGTGATGCTGAATATATTACTTGTACTTTAATGAGCTCAGCAGCCACACTTTATGGGAGCAATTCTTTGAACACCACTCAGAGAAAGGAATGAATACATCAACACCTACATTCAAAAATGTTTCAACTTACCTTGCAGATAATCTGCCAGGTCACCACCATTGCAGTACTGTGGGGAATTAAAAAAAATGAAATCAGCACAATATGTTCAAACCACTATTCTTCAGTAAATAGTATTAAATACAATTTATTATTGATACAATTAAAAAAATTATACTTTTCTCGTCCAGTTCTACCCAAGAGAATGAAATTACCATTTACAAATTTTAAATTTCTGATTTCACTGATCACAATAATCTATCCAAAATCTAAGTAACACAAGTTCTAAGTAAATTTATTATCAAAGTACATCTACATCACCATATACAACGTTGAGATTTATTTTCTTGTGGGCATACTCAGCAAATCCATAATAGAATAATCATAATAGACAATAGGTGCAGAAGTAGACCATTCGGCCCCTCGAGTCTGCACCGCCATTCTGAGACCATGGCTGATCATTCACTATCAATACCCAGTCCCTGCCTTGTCCCCATATCCCTTGATTCCCCTATCCATCAGATATCTATCTAGCTCCTTCTTGAAAGTATCCAGAGAATTGGCCTCCACCGTCTTCCGAGGCAGTGCATTCCACACCTCCACCACTCTCTGGGAGAAGAAGCTCTTCCTCAACTCTGTTTTAAATAACTGACCTCTTATTCTCAATCCATGCCCTCTGGTACTGGACTCTCCCAACATCTGGAACATATTTCCTGCCTCAATCCTATCAAATCCTTTAATTATCTTAAACGTTTCAATCAGATCCCCTCTCAATCTCCTCAATTCCAGCGTGTACAAGCCCAATCTCTCCAATCTCTCTGCGTAAGACAGCCCTGCCATCCCAGGAATCAACCTAGTGAATCTACGCTGCACTTCCTCAATTGCCAGAATGTCCTTCCTTAAACCTGGAGACCAAAACTGTACACAATATTCCAGGTGTGGTCTCACCAGGGCCCTGTACAAATGCAAAAGGACATCCTTGCTCTTGTACTCAATTCCCCTTGTAATAAAGGCCAACATTCCATTTGCCCTCTTCACTGCCTGTTGCACTTGCTCATTCACCTTCATTGACTGGTGAACTAGGACTCCTAGGTCTCTTTGCATTTCTCCCTTACCTAACTCTACACCGTTCAGACAATACTCTGCCCTCTTGTTCCTGATTCCAAAGTGGATAACTTCACATTTATCCACATTGAATGACATCTGCCAAGTATCTGCCCACTCACCCAGCCTATCCAAGTCTCCCTGTATTCTCCTAACGTCCTCTTCGCATGTCACACTGCCACCTAGTTTAGTATCGTCAGCAAACTTGCTGATATAGTTTTCAATGCCCTCATCTAAATCGTTGACATAGAATCAATGAAAGACAGTGTCAACTTGGGGGTTCAACCAGCGTGCAAAAGACAACAAACTGTGCAAATACAAAAAGAAATAAATAATAGTAATAAATATCGAGAACATGAGATGAACAGTCCTTCAAAGACAGTCTGTAGGCTTACTTCAAGGCTGGGGCAAGTCAAGTTATCCCCTTTGGTTCAAGAGCCTGATGGTTGAAGGGTAACAGCTGTTCCTGAACCTGGTGCTGTAGGTCCTGAGGCTTCTGTACCTTCCCCCTGATGGCAGCACTGAGAAAAGAGCACGGCCTTGGCGGTGAGGGTTCCTCATGACGAAGCAGTTTATGGCTCTGAATACTCGGCATGTTGCATCATGCCTTTTGAACAAAGTAATACCCCCACACCATCTAGGCCATGCTCTCCTCTCACTGCGACCATCGGGCAGGAGAGGTACAGGAACCTTACGTCCCACACCACCAGGTTCAGGAACAGTTACCATCCTACAGCCATCAGGCTCCTGAACTGACATGGATAACTTCACTCACCTCCATTTTGAACTGATCCCACAACCTACAGATTCATTTTCATGAACTCTACAACTCAAGTTTACAAACTCATGTTCTTAGCATTATTTATTTTTGTTTGCACAATTTTCCTTCTTTTCCCATTTTTTTTAAATTAGTCTTTGTTTATGTGTAGTTTTCATAAATTCTATTGCATTTCTTTATTTCCCTGTAAATGGTCAACAGAAAATGAATCTTGGGGTAGTATATAGTGATGTACTATATAGTCTATGTACTTTGACAATAAATTTACTTTGATTTTAAAGAATGAATGCATCCTATGGAGGATTTAGAGCATAACAGGGGACCACAGTTAAAAGAAGATCAATTCTCCATTTTCATCTTACCCAGCAAAATGTATAATTAGATGAATGGATGTGAATATTTTTAGATCAAAAGATACTTCCCAATTCTAAAAACTGCTTGACTTAAAAGCAAAACACTGCAGATGGTAGAAATCAGAACTAAAACCAGAAAAATTTAGAAAAATGCAGCAGCTCAGTAGCATAGGTAGAGTGAGAATCATTTCAGGTCAATTGTTCTGAATGGTCATCAAGATTGAGACACACACTTCTCCACAGATACTGCCTGACTTGCTTTGTATTTTCAGCAATTTTATTGTCAGTTAAGATTTCATTATTATAATAAAACAACACTCAAAAATACAGACTTGAAAAGTTGCTGTATAATGACCCTCATTATTTTGGTGGTGTGTATATTTGGAATGAGCTGCCAGAATTAATGATTGAAGTGGGTGCATTAGCAAGATGAAAATACCCATCTAGTTCAGCACATGGACAGCGGAGTTGCTGAGTACTAAGGGCCAAACACAGACAGATAGGCCTGGCTCACTGGGTAACAGAGTCATCATGGACAAGTTGGGCCGAAGACCCTGTTTCCATGCTATATAGCTCTACAAGTTGGATAGCAAAGCAAAAGAAATCTAGCTCCCTAGGAAGACATAAAAAGCAGCAAAGCATAACAAACTGTGACTTGAAACTCTACCTTTCATCAGTGTTACCCTGAGTGAAATTAATAAGTCTACCTCAGGGAAGACATAATAAATATCGAAATATCGAAGTAAATATCAAAACTAATTTTTACATTGATCATATAATACAAAAGGAAAAGAAATAGCTGCAAATGTCAAAATTCATGTTGGTCAATGGCACTGAATCACTGGATGCAATCTTTAACCTCCTTTTGCTGGTTTAAAATGAAATAGTGGACTTCAAAATGACTTTAAAACTAAGCACGAGAGTAAAGGTCTTTCAATTTTCTCCTGTACTTGAAGGCAAGTGACCTGCAATCAGGCCCACAAGTTTTCCATGCTCTGACATGTGCTCTTGTTAACAGGATTTACTTGCAATGTGGCAGACTTGGAGAACTCTGTTATTTTGGCCAACTTTGCTGATAAAGTCAGTCACTTGGAGCCTGAACAAAGAGAGCAACTGACACAGCTAATTAACCGGCATGCAGATTTATGCCCAGATGTTCCTAGGAGGTGCCAAGTAACAAAGCATGATGTTATTGTTACCTCAGCCCAGCCGATTAAACAATCCGCTTATCGGATGAATTTGGAAAAGAGCAAGTTAGTGGAAAAAGAAATTGAGCATATGCTAGCTGCTGGTATTATTTGTTAATCTTCCTCTGCATGGGCATCTCCATGCGTGGTTGTACCGAAGCCGGACGGTAGTATAAGATTCTGTACAGATTACAGAAAGGTGAATGCCATCACACAATCAGATGCTTACCCTATCTCCAGGGTGGATGATTGTATTGATAAAGTGAGTAAAGCGAGATACATCACTAAGATTGACCTGCTAAAGGGATACTGGTGTGTTCCTTTGACTGACAGGGCTCGAAAAATTTCAGCCTTTGTCACACCATCAGGGTTTTATGAATACAATGTGTTGCCATTTGGAATGAAAAACGCTCCAGGGACATTTCAGAGAATGATTGACACTGTGATTAAAGGGTTAACAAACACAAAGGCTTACATTGACGATGTAGAAGTTTGGATTGACACTTGGGATGAGCACATTGAAGCTGGGGAGAAACTGTTTAAACGAATGTCTGCAGCCCACCTCACAGTGAACCTCGCAAAGAGTGAGTTTGTCCATGCCACGATCACGTACCTAGGGTATGTGGTAGGACAGGGGCAGTTGGCTCCTGTGTAGGCTAAAGTACAGGCTATTTCCGAGGTTCCTGTCCCAACAAATAAGAGGGCATTGAGAAGGTTTTTGGGCATGGTGGGGTACTATTGAAAATTTTGTAAGAACTTTGCAGACATTGCCCTCCCGCTTACAAAGCTCCTAGAGAAGGAAGAAAAATTTGAGTGGAGCAGTCCTCGTCAGGAAGCTTTTGAGAAGTTGAAAACCATATTGTACCACCACCCTGTGTTAAAAGCGTCTGATCTCTTGAAACCTTTCTCCCTGGCGACTGATGCAAGTGATGAGGCTGCAGGGGCAGTCCTATTGCAGAAAGCTGGGGATGGAGTGGAACACACAGTGGCGTATTTCTCTCGAAAGTTCAATGTGCATCAGAGAAATTACTCCACTGTGGAGAAAGAATTGTTGGCACTTATCTTGGCAATTCAGCATTTTGAGGTCTACATCTGTGCAGCACAGAGACCATTAATTGTTTATACTGATCACAACCCTTTGGTATTCTTTCTTGGCTAACATGAAAAATAAAAATAGGAGGTTATTAAGTTGAAGTCTTGTTACAGGAATTCAATATTAAAATACAACATGTAAAAGGGAGTGACAATGTAATTGCTGATTGTTTATCTAGATGTTAATTTGAAAGTGTATCTGTATTATTCTTGTAATTAAGACCACTTCTGTATTTTGTTAAACTCTGTAATTCAGTAATATGCTTCATTAGTTAATTTTCACTCTGGTGAAAATTCCCAGAAGGATGGGGGTGTTATGAGTGATGAACAGACCTGATGGACAATGGGGTGCAGAGTTAACCATTCCCAACCCCCCTCCTGAGAACTACGAACTATTGCTGTTGCTGTTGCTATGCTGCTCATGAGAGAGAGAGATTAAACACAGGCAAGAACATTTGTTACAGATAAGAGGGGAGAGAGAGACTGTTGATTTACTGTATTTTGACTCTTCCTGGATTATTTACCTTCCACTACAAGGATTTTACTTTGGTCGTTAACATTCCTCAGGAGATAGCAGGAGTGGCCTGATTTGGTGGACACAGTCATTCAGAGTTGATGGATAGCTGAGACCCCGTGAGTGGGGATAAAAGACAGGTCTGGAGAGACACCCTTCAGACACACCAGTGGACACTGATTGAGTGCTGGGAACCCACAGAAAGGTGGGGGCTTCGGAGACCGAATCAGGAGATCAGTCAATAAAGCTCAGTGTTACAGCAGGGCCGGTGGGGACTTGTGTATGTGTCCACTCATGCCAGAGTGACGAGTCCACCACAGAAGAACGGTCTAGCTGAAGACCAGAGGGATCATAACTGAATGGCCACAATGATACGATGAATTAAGAAAGCCACAAAAGGTTTGCCTGCCGCAGCTGTTGCTGTTGCATCTCGCTCACTCTCTCCAACGATTTCAATACAACCATAACTACCTCAGCATTCATGAACTGAACTCTATACTTCCCTATGACAATTCATTTACCCCTAGACATAGATAGAGCTTGTTTATTATTGATTGTTATTATTCCAACACTTTTAGGTTTATTACTGCTAACTTGTTTTATATGTATATTTGCATTTTTGATATTGTATTGTGTAGTTTGCTAATAAACACCTTTAGTTTGGTACCACCAGACGCCAGCAGATTCTTCTTTCTCTGCTGGTCAGACACCCAGTTACGGGGTACGTAACAAAAGCAACAAGGAAGATTGAGCCATTGGGGCAAATGTGGAAGGTGAGCAAAAGTTCAGTGCTGACTGCCTTCCATTTATTCGCTGCTGAAGAGGGAATTTGTGAGAGGCCTATCGCTGTGTGGCTCGCTGTGGCAGGCAGGTAGGCCTCAGCACTCGTGTGGTGTTCCTCTCTATCAATGAATTCGGTGATATTGTAAGGTGGTATTGTGGTTCTGTGCTTATAGATTGGACTATTGCATTTATGGACTATGGACTTTTTTCCCAGACTTATGATTTTTATACTTGTGGGTTTTTTTTAAGTCGCCAGTTCCTTTTTCATATTGTTCCGTGGGGGGGAATGGGGTTGATGATGGGGATGTCATTGTTTTTTGTGCGGGGGAATTGTTTCTATATGAATGTCTTTAATGTTTTCCCTTTGATTCATGGCTACTTGGAGAAAACAAATTTCAGAGTTGTATATGGATACATGCTTTGACAATAAATGAACCTTTGTGACATCAATGACTGAGTGACGAGGATGGAATTCTTTTCTCTCTGATATGGAAATACAGTTTCATACATCAGTCACTATATTATGTCGTGTTACAGCTGGTGACATTACAGGTTCAGGTCCCCTGCTTTACAAATGTTTGCTTTACACCACTTCGCTTTTACAAAAGATCTACATTAGTAACCTGTTTTCGCATTACAAAGAGGATTTTCACTTTTATGAAAATTTTTCCCATCTAAATTAATGGTTCTTCGCTTTTTGCCATTTCAGCTTAAGGAAGGTTTCATAGGAACGCTCTACCTTTGTAAAGGGGGGGGGGGGGGCACCTGTATTGGCTAATTAATGGGTTAATCCAGCATGATTAAAATGGCAAGTAGCTTTGACCAGAACTAAAAGTGCACAAGAAGAATATCCAAGTGTTTTACTCATCAACTTGCTTGTCAGAGTTGAGCCTTTGAACTGCCTGTACAACCTGGTACTTTTGCAGTGTGAACTGAAGGTGCAGGACAATGGTTACGTTGATTGTTGCAATGGTAACTATGAAAATGGACAAGGGAGAGTAGTGATTAACGGGTCCCTTTTGGAATGGCAGGCTGTGACCAGTGGGGTACCACAAGGTTCGGTGCTGGGACCAGAGCTGTTTACTATATACATTAATGATTTAGATGAAGTAACATTAGCAAATTTGCTGATGACACAAAGATGGGTGGCAGTGTGAAATTTCAGGAGGATGTTATGAGAATGCAGGGTGACTTGGACAGGTTGGGTGAGTGGGCAAATGTATGGCAGATGCAGTTTAATGTGGATAAATGTGAGGTTATCCACTTTGGTGGCAAGAACAGGAAGGCAGATTACTATCTAAATGGAGTCAAGTTAGGAAAAGGGGAAGTACGAGATCTAGGTGTTCTTGTACATCCGTCAATGAAAGCAAGCATGCAGGTACAGCAGGCAGTGAAGAAAGCTAATGGCATGCTGGCTTTTATAACAAGAGGAATTGAGTATAGGAGTAAAGAGGTCCTTCTGTAGCTGTACAGGGCCCTGGTGAGACCCCACCTGGAGTATTGTGTGCAGTTTTGGTCTCCAAATTTGAGGAAGGACATTCTTGCTTTTGAGAGAGTGCAGCGTAGGTTCACAAGGTTAATTCCCGGAATGGCAGGACTGTCATATGTTGAAAGATTGGAGCGACTGGGCTTGTATACACTGGAATTTAGAAGGATGAGAGGGGATTTGATTGAAACATATAAGATTATTAAGGGATTGGACACACTGGAGGCAGGAAGCATGTTCCTGATGATGGGTGAGTCCAGAACTAGAGGCCACAGTTTAAGAATAAGGGGTAGGCCATTTAGAACAGAGATGCAGAAAAACTTTTTCACCCAGAGTGGTGGCTATGTGGAATGCTCTGCCCCAGAAGGCAGTGGAGTCCAAGTCTCTGGATGCATTCAAGAGAGAGTTAGATAGAGCTCTTAGAGATAGCGGGGTCAAGGGATAAGGGAAGAGGGCAGGAACGGGGTACTGATTGTGTATGATCACAGTGAATGGCGGTGCTGGCTAAAGGGCCAAATGGCCTACTCCTGCACCTACTGTCTATTGTTGCAACGTGTACGGGCCAAGTCGAGGTGGCGGGGTCGAGGCGAATGAACCAATGTATGGTGCTGCTGGAGTGGATGCCACAGAACCAAGTTGAGACTGAGCCTGGGCCCAAGAACAGATAAGACCAGAGGTTTGGCCAATTTAAACGGCGAACCAAATTGAAAGGTCAGATACGGGCTGAATCAGAGCGGTGGGCTTGGGCCCGTAAAAGTCATCGAAGCATCAGGGTCTGGGCTGAGAGCAAAAAATGACCTGAAGTTTGGATGATTTAAGCGCCAGGCCAGATTGAAAAGGTCAGGATGTCAGGACTGGAGGCGAGGACGGGCCATTCAGCTCGCTGCTCCACGAGGTTTACTTGTCACTGCACTGAACTGAGATGTGGCCTGCACCAAAATGGGCCCCTAAACAGGCCGAAGTGAAGCCTGGAACTTCCGTTTGCTATTTGCTTACTTCTATTGTTTGCACAAGTTGATTATTTTCTCTCTCTGTACATAGGGTGTTTGATGGCCTCATATTTTTAATGGCTTCAGTTGCATTTCTTTGTTTCGTGGCTGCCTGTAGGGAGATGAATCTCAAGGTTGTATAAAGAAAACATACTTTGATAATATAAAATGAACTTTGAATATAATTACTAAGAGCTGAGTGGCCACTTATAAAATTATGCAATGCACTGTAGATTATTTGATTGCACTGGTATGATAAATTTATAGCCAAAGTCTTTTTTAGGCTTACCTCCATCACCAAATGAACAGAGTTTGGAGTCTCCTAAAATGAAAAGAAAACATCCAATTAATGACTTCTGTGGCAGGTTTTCCCCTTTATGGGATGGAAAATGCTTACTCCTGAACATGATGCACAGGAACAAATGTTACAGAAAAACAGCTTACTTCAGCTGATTTAAACCATACACAGCTGAGCACCACTAAGCCAACTCCACAACACTTCTAATGAATAAGTGTTTGTATTAAGACCCAAGAACAATACTGACGAGGATTTGCTCTGGCATTTGTTAGCTACACATTCAGATTTTAAAATTTTCACAAAGCCAGTTGCTGAAAGGGCTAATTGATAATAGCTGCTAACTTTGCCAACTGCATGTCCCGGACTGTCCCATTTGCTGTTTGTTGTATTATTGCCTCCCTTAATTCCAACATGAGACATCAATCTTCCAGCCATTGTGCTCTCTGGAATTTTAACATGAAACTATTTCAACTCAGCTATTTTCCTCGCCTGCCTATAAAACTCTACCAGGGGTTCCCAAACATTTTTATGCCATCGAGCCTTACCATTAACCAAAGGGTCTGTGGACCCCAGCTTGGGCACCTTGCAATACTTGGCTTTTGTTCTTTTATTTTACATTCTCTCCTTTGGACTAACCAATAACCCTCTCCATTCCCCTCAGTACTCATTCATTTGACTAGCAAATACTTCTTTGATCAAATGTTCTTTTTCACGAACTCTGTGAAAAGTATTACTATACATTGCGGAGAATCCAAACCACCCAGTCCTCAAATAACAGACTGTAGGAAGATACAGTCAGGATGGTTTTTATTAAATGTTTGCTTCAGACAAATTAATTCAAATATTTTAAACAGCAGCTATAAAATCAAATTGAACACTTATCACAAATATTTGTTTTAACTGACAACTATTTACTTTTATGCCACTTTGCTCACCACTGATTCTATTAGACAGTGAACATAGTGATAAATCAGAATCAAAATCAGGTTTAATATCATCGGCACGTGTCGTGAAATTTGTTAACTTTGCAGCAGCAGTGCAAAGCAATGCATGATAAATATTGGCAAAAGGCTGAATTACAGTAGTATGTATATGTATATTAAATAGTTAAGTTAAACAAATAATGCAAAAACAGAAATAAAAACAGAAATAAAAAGTAGTGAGGTAGTGTTCACGGGTTCGGTGTCCATTTAGAAATCAGATGGTGGGGGTGGGAGTGGGGGGAAGCTGTTCATAAATTGCTGAGTGTGCACCTTTAGGCTTCTGTAATTCTTCCCTAACAGTAACAATGAGAAAATGACCCCAAATCAGGGGTTCACAACCTTTTTTTATACCATGGACCCCTACCATTAACTTGAGGGGCCCGTGAACCTCAGGCTGGGAACCTCTGAATCAGAATCAGGTTTATTATCACTGGCATGTGACGTGAAATTTGTTAACTTAGCAGCAGCAGTTCAAAGCAATAAATAATCTAGCAGAGAAAAAAAAACCAAGTAAATCAATTATATATATTGAATGTATTTTTTAAAAAGTACAAAAACAGAAATTGTATATTAAAAAAAAGGTAGTGTCCATTCAATGTCCATTTAGGAATCGGATGGCAGAGGGGAAGAAGATGTTCCTGAATCATTGAGTGTGTGCCTTCAGGCTTCTGTACCTCCGACCTGATGGTAACAGTGAGAAAAGGGCTTGTCCTGGGTGCTGAACACCCTTAATAATGGACACTGCCTTTCTGAGAGTCACGGGTACTTTGTAGGCTAGAACCTACACAGGTGGAGGTTCACCTTTGGAGCTGACTAGATTTACAACCCTCTGCAGCTTCTTTCGGTCCTGTGCAGAAGCCCCTCCATACTAGACAGTGATGCAGCCTGTCAGAATGCTCTCCACAGTACAACTATATAAGTATTTGAGTGTATTTGTTGACATGCCAAATCTCTTCAAACTCCTAATAGAGGATAGCCGTTGTCTTGTCTTCTTTATAACTACATCAATATGTTAGGACCAGGTTAAATCCTCAGAGATCTTGACACCTAGGAACTTGAAGCTGCTCATCTCCTCCACTTCTCCTCTATGAGGATTGGTATGTGTTCCTTCGTCTTACCCTTCCTGAAGTCCACAATCAGCTCTCTCATCTTACTGAAGTTGAGTGTCAGGTTGTTGCTGCAGTACCACTCCACTAGTAGGAGCATCTCACTCCAGTACACCCTCTTGTCACCACCTGAGATTCTACCAACAATGGTTGTATCGTCAGGAAATTTCTAGATGGCATTTGAGCTATGCCTAGCCATACAGTCATGTGTATATAGAGTAGAGTAGTGGGCTAAGCACTCACCCCTGAGGTGCACCAGTGTTATCGTCAGTGAGGAGGAAATGTTATCATCAACCACACTGAATGTGTCTACAGAGTGTAAAAATTCAGGACTGTTTCATAGCTCTACAAAGTATAAGCTGGCACAATTCCTCAACTACTTCTCTTGGGTCAGCACAGAAAAAAAATGTTTCTCAGTAGATTGTGTCTCTGAAAAGCGGAAAAAATATAAACAACCCAACAATCTTAAACAGTTGGGAGTCAAAAATATCCACAATTGAACGAGGACAACAATTCATTCTGGACAGTGTTAACATTTGCTAGTGCAAACAATTCTTACTGTCTTTAGACTTGGGTTATGGAGAGGAAAATATTGTTTGCATTTGTTCACAGAAAGAACAAACTAAACACAAAGTGCTCACATTTATTTTCAGTATCTGTAACACTCTGTGAAGTTAAATCAGCCATGCAACCTGGTCATATTTAGAATTTTTGAAAAAACAAGAACACAATTTTTTTCTCTGTTTACAAGCATTAATGTTTTGCAATCGAGTCTTGCTCAGAGAAGCAGGCAAAATACCAAAAGCCAGCAGCTGGCAACCAACTATAAATATTCCCAGTGTGCATGCACATGATTAGTCACATGGCAGAAAGTACAAAGTTCTTCCGAGTACTGAAACTAAATCCATTTACATCAAGTATCAGCAAATAGAACACCAATGTTATTTATCTGTACTATGTCTCATTTTAAAGTCTGCATTCTGAATTTTAATTCCTATGTAAGCAAAGCTGCTAATGAATCCATGAGAAACAAAAAAGAACATCAAAGCCAAAGCTTTTCTCGTAAACCAACTGAACAAAATAAAACAAATCAAAATGCATTGTTCAACACCAGTTCAGATTAACACAGTTTCAAAACTCAAGAAGCTCAAAAAAACATTCAGGACCAAGTAGCTTTCTAGAATGGTAACCCATTTATTACCCTAAACATTCATTCTCTCTGCCAGATGGCTGCAATCTATCACCTGCAAAATACACAGCAGTTACTTCAGAATCAGGTTTATTATCACTAACATATGTTGTGAAACTTGCTGCTTTGCTGCACCATTCAATCTTTTACCAAACCCTTCAATCATTGCTACTAAGGACAAGGGCTTCAGATGCACGGGAACAGACTTTGTAAATTCCCATTCTTTAATTGTGGCTCGGTTTGGCTCACCACCACTTTCTCATGGGTAACAACAGATCGACAATAAATGTTTGCCTTACCAATGATCACAAGATCCCCAAAAACTGAATAAGTAAAGGACCCTGACCAAGGCAAACTTTAGGAATAAAACAAAGTTATATATGTCAAATGGATAAGGAATGACACAGAATATTTCAGTGGAACACCCAGCAATTTGGTGCTTTGTCAGACATCAATCATTGGATCTTTCTGCAGGTATCCTCAGGGAAACATTGCCAAACCCAACATTCTTCAGTTATTTCATCAATAGCTGCGAAAACAGTAGCAAATGGAAATAGCAATTGGCTGCCTAAGCTGAATTCAATACCTAACTTCCATCACAGACCAGGACAAAATACATGCTATTTACATTATGAATTCCAACAATTATGAGAACATTTCAGCTATGTCAAAGGAGGGAAAAAACAGAAGAAATAACCAGTTGATATCAATATACACAAACCCAAGACACTATACTCTATTATTGCTTTTGTAGTTCAAAGTTCAAAGTAAATTTATTATCGAAGTACATACGTCATCATATACAATCCTGAGATTTGTTTTCTTGCAGGCATTCACAGTAAATCCAAGAAACATAATTGAATCAATGAAAGATTGTGCCCAACAGGGCAGACAAACAAGCAATGTGCAAGACAACAAGGTATGCATATAAATAAACAAATAAGCAATAAAGATCAAGAACATGAGATGAAGTGAGTCCTTTAAAGTGAGCCAATAGGTTGTGGGAACTGTTCAACGATGGGGTGAGTAAAGTTATCCTCTCTGGTTCAACGGCCTGGTTGAGGGGTAATAACTGTTCCTGAACCTGGTGGTGTGGGTCCTAAGGCTCCTGTACCATCTTCTTGATGGCAGCAGTGAGAAGAGGCAATGGCCTGGATGATGTGGGTCCTTGATGACAGATACTGCTTTCCTGCAACAGTGCTCTGTGTAGATGTGCTCAATGTTGGCAAGGGCTTTATCCATGAAGGACTGGACTGTATCCACTACTTTTTGGTTTCAAATCAAGGGCTTTAGTGTTTCCATACCAGGCCATGATGCAATGAGTGAAAATACTCTCCAGCACACATCTATAGAAGTTTGCCAAAGTTTTAGACATCATGCCCATTCTTCGCAAACTTCTAAGGAAGTAGAGGCATGCGATGCTTTCTTTGTGATGGATTTTACTTGCTGGACTCAGGACAGATTCTCCAAAATGATAACACTGAGGAATTTAAAGTTGCTGACCCTCTCTACTTCTGATCTCCTGATGAGGATTGGCTCTTGAACCTCTGGTTTCTTCTTCCTGAAGTCACTAATCAACTGCTTGTTCTTGATGACATTGAGTATGAGGCTGTTGTTCTAACACCACTCAGACATTTTCAATCTCTCTCCTATATGCTGATTCATCACCACCTTTGATTCGGCCTATGACAGTGGTGGCATCAGCAAACTTATATATGGCATTGGACGTCACATGCCGGTGATAGTAAACCTGATTCTGCGCTGTGCTTCGCCTCACAGTTATTAGTGTAAAGTGAGTAGAGCAGGAGACCAAGCACCTGTGCTGATGGAAATCGTGGAGCAGAAGTTGTTGCCAATCCAAACTGTCCAGGATCTGCAAGTGAGGAAATCAAGGATCTAATTGCACTGGAAGGTATTAAGGCCAAAGTCTTGAAGCTTATTGATTAGTTTTGAGGGGATGATAGCATTGAATGCCAAGCTGTAGTAGATTAAGAGCATCCTGATGTATGAATCCTCACTGTCCAGATGTTCCAGGGTTGAGTGAGGAGACAATGAAATGGCATCTGCTGTGGACCAGTTGTTTTGATAGGCAAATTGAAGCAGATCAAAGTTGTTTCCCAGGCAGGAGTTGATATGTTTGATCAGCAACCACCAGTTGGAGATTGAATATCCTAGAAGTCTTTACCCAATACCTTCGAAGAAGCAAAGAATGTAAGGTTCAAAGAATATTTATTATCAAAACATGTATGCAGCATACAACTTTGTGATTTGTCTTTTGAGGAGAAAATGTGCCATCACCTTTTCACTAACCACATTCATACATGAAACCAGGTCATAATTCTGAATTCAGAAAATCTGTGCATGAATTAACCAGTCAAGTTTGTCAACATCACCAATATTCAAAAAAAGCTGACTTCCAAGTCCATTTATAACTTTATTCCAACTTTTGAAAGATTATACACATTCCAGTCTTCCTTCAGCCAAACTACTTTTAGTCTATCTGCTTTGATCAGATTCTGTTCCAGGCAACACTGTGGTGGTGCAAGCAGCAATGGTACCTTGCATCTTCAGTCAGGGTCGAACCAGTCCAATCAGTGTGAGGACCAGCCATGAGGGCTTGCTCTAGATGCTCCAGTTTCTGCTCACTTCCCCAAAATATATGAGTTGGTAGATTCATTGGTTACTGTAAACTAGTGGTCACCAACCTTTTTAAGCCCAAGATCCCCTAACTCAGCCTTAGTGAAAGGCGAGATCAACCACAGAGCGATTAGTTACACACATGTGCACTGGGGCAGAAAAGACCGGAAGTAAAACCCCACAACCTGGAAGTAGAGATAATGCATAAACACCAGGGGTACTCAACCTTTTTTTGCATTGCGGACAGGTTTAATATTGACAATATTCTTGCGGACTGGCCGATGCGGGCCAGTAGCATCGGCAGTTCTCACTGGCCACGCAAGGGTATCACGGCGTTTAGGTGACTGATGACCTCGCGTGGGTTCAAGTTCAACAGTGGCCGTGACAGGGAAAGAGGAAAGGTGCAACTGACTTACATTGTTTCCTCGTGGCCCGGTGGTTGAGGACCACTGAAGTACACTGTGTAGTGCGGGGGGAACTATGTGCATGCGCACTGGGCAGAAAGAACAGAACGAAAACCCCACAACCCAGAAACAATCTCTCAACAGTATTTGTGTATTTATTTTTGGGGATTTTCTGGGAATGTCTCAAAGATCAACCTGTCGATCGCAATCGACGGGTTGGCGACCACCACTGTAAACCATCCCTAGAGTTGGCAGGTGGTAGGAGAATCAGTAAGGAGTTAATGGGCATATGGGGAAAAACTGGATTGCAGGGAAGTAAGTGGAATGATGACACTGACCGAATCGTTCATGGTGCTGGCATAGACTTGATAGATCAAATGGTCTCTTGAACCGTATGACAGTAAAGAACCTACCAGGCTTCTTCGCTAAAATTTAGAATCCTCAAAGTTCCAGTGGATTCCAGTTAATTCAGATATCAGTTAATTAGGGCAGCTGCTTATTTGGGCCAACTCTTAAAGAACAGAAACTAATCAAAGAAACAGCCAGGATTCTCTTCATTTATTTGAGATACTCCGCTGCTTAATTGGGACTGGAGACTGCTGTCAAACAGTTTTTAACTATCTTCAGATGTGTGCACTTGTGTGGCTATTAGTAACTACACTGTGCTTGGAGCAGAGTGTTTATGTTCAAAAAGCAGTGATTTCAGTTACTGATTGTTGGTGAGAAATAAGCAGTTAGACAATTCAGAATTATTTTGCTCACTGCAGTTTTAGGCACTGAAGTCAGAGATGCCAGAAACAGCCAGGAGTGAAAATTAAACCATTTCACTGCAAACAAGATAGGAACTACAAAGCATCTGGAGATATTGGCAACCATCTTGAATATTACCATGAAAATTAAGATTTGAAGGATGCAGTTGTTGGTAGCATTGTATGAAGGCAGCCCATATTTGCACTAGATGTCTACACTGATTTTGTTCATTTACAGTTAATCAAAAGAACACGACAGCGTACGCCAAATTATTTTAGGAACTAATACAGTTTTACAGCACTAGTAGTTTTGATAGGTGTTCTAATTTGTTCTGTACTTCATTTAAATATATAATTTGTTACTCAAACTGTAGTTTGTCTTTTTTATACCTTTTTAACCATTTACATGAAACTTCAGTTAATTGGGAGAGCTGCTTAATTGAGCCAAAATGTACCGGTCCTAATGTGCTCCAATTAACCGGAATCCATTGTATATTGCCTTCTTGACAACATGCAATGTCCTCTAAATCTCTCTCATAAGTTAATCTTCCAACTGTAATGTTAGAGATCACCAGAATGACAAATAAGATAAATCAATTTGTTTTAAAACAAATTAAAAACTCTGATAATTATTGTGCCAAATGTACAAATGGTACATTTTTGAGAAAATAGTATGCTATCTAGAGGAAACAAAATATTTCTTCCTTAGACATTCTGAACCAGCATTCACACATCTGTCAAAACTCCCCATATCGGCTACCAGATAGCTATTGATTCCCAAGCTGTCAGATAACCATAGATAACCAAGATGCCAAATATCTATTCATTACCAAGCCGCCAAATAACTACCAATTACCAAGCCACCAAATAACTCCACCTGTCTACTGTTTGATGATATACTGAATGTAATATGTTACGATTTATCTACTTTGTGCTGAAAAATATCCCACTCCAGCATTGGTTTCATCCATCCAAAACTTACAGATGTGTCACAACATTTACTGAGTGCACTTTTCCAGATTACTGAACATATTTGAAATATCAAACTAAAAGAACATTAGAACAATGCCATCCAATCAGCCTTGGAGAAATTGGCTGCCAGCCATCTTGCTGCACTATCATCAGCACTGGAGTCTAAGCTAATGTAGGAGAACAAATTAGCAATAATATGATTTACAAAGCACAGTTCGAAATACACTGATCTCACACAATATGGAATTCTAAAAGTGGTCAGTGAACACTGAACAGGTTTACCTTTGATAAAGTAATTCAGAAAAATGTTCCAAGTCAAATGAGCCTGTTAGCTTTGAACCAGTGCTTAGTTTTTTCAGGATTTGCTTTGTAATTGCATACATCTGTCAGAAGGGACATCTGCCTCCTGCACTGCATGTATAACTGTGCAGGGCAATTTAAAGATAGAGTAAGAATGGGTGTAACAGGGCAGAGGTCAGTTGGAAAGATGGGCAAGGCACTTGCAGGGAGAATTTAATCCAGACATGTGAGGAATTGTGTACATTGTGTACAGTTTTCTGATTGCACACTAGAGCAAGGGTTCCAACCCTGGGGTCTAAGGGGTCCCTTAATGGCACTGGTCCTAGCATAAAAAAGGTTGGGAACCCTTGCTCTAGAGAAAGGATATGGCAAAAAATAGACAGAATGCATAATAGATTTCACCAGAATATTACCTCAAATAAAGGGCTTAGTTATAAGGGGAGAATGGATAGTCTGGATTCGTTCTCACAGTAAGAGGAAAGAAGTGATTTTATGAAGGTCTATAAAATTATGAAGGGCACAGAAAAGATAGATTGGTAGTTTCTTTTTCCTCTTAGCAGGGGAGTCTAGAACTAGAGGGCACATGTAAGTGGATAAAAATTTAAAGGTGATCAGAGAGATAGGTTTTACAAGCAGAAGATGATGGGTTTCTGGAAGGAGCCGCCAAAGTAGATAGAAGAGGCAGATACAATTACAATAGTTCAAAAGGCATTTGAACAGGTACTTGTATTTAATACTGATAATATTTTGCAAGGAAAGGCCGAAAGAGGAATATGGGTATTATGCTGGCAAATAACATTAGCACTGGCATCAGTCAGCGTGAGTGAGGTGGGCTGAAAGTGCAATTCTGTGATTGTTTATCATGCATGAGAATATCTAACAATGTTAATGTCAGTAGAATTAGACTCATTACATCAAAATAAATTACAACATTGCCTGTACTAGCTAAAACAATGTTTGCAACATACTCTCACATGGAAAGTATTCATTACTCTGGGGTTAGGGTATAACAATCAGAACACCATTTCTACTTCAGATCACTATATTTGTTCTTCAAACTCTTAAAAGTTTTGCCTGCTTCAAAATACAAGCATAAACAAATAATGAATTTGCAAACCCATGTAAAGCTTGCTTCACCATGTAATAAGATCCAATGTGATTGTAACCTCAACTCCCAACTGCCTGTGGTAATTGTTCACTTTGCTGTTTAACAAAAACCCAATAACCTCTGATTTGAAAATATATTCAAATTCATTGTTTCCACCGCCCACTGGGGAAGGTACATTATTTCAGTGTCTCTCTTAAATTGGCAATACGTTATTTTCAAACAGTGCCTACCCCTCCATTCAGCATCTTCCCACAAGATAATCAGAATCAGGTTTAATATCACTGGCATATGTTGTGAAATTTGTTGTTAATCAGCAGCGGTACGCTGCATTACATAATAAAAAAAACTAAAATTACAGTAAGCATATGTATTTTAAAAAGCTAAATTAAATAAGTAGTGCAAAAAAAAGGAAAAAAATTACTGGGATAATAGTTTCAGGGAAACACCGTGCGCACACGGTGAGATCGGCTCATGAAAACACCGCGGTGAGATAACGGTTCTCCTCTTCTCAACTGCATCGTCATCGTGGCTATCCCTCGAGGTCAAGGATGATGGTCTTCGTTCCGTTAATCTACTTATAGGCTCTCAAGTGGCTTATGAGTCCAATCTTGGCTTTGAAAGTTCTTCCACATTGAGCACAGGTGGTTCCAGATGGCAGATCGAGCTTTGGTTGTTGCTGCCTCTCTTTCCATTTTCTTCTCTTTTCTTCTAATTCTGCACATCTGTTGGCTTTGAAAGTTGCTGTTCCTTCTCGGATGATGGCTTCCCAGAGTTTCCTGGCCTTAGCATTGGTTTCCCAATTTGTTGATGTCGATGTTACATTTCTTCACATTGGCTTTTAAGACTTCTTTGAATCTCTTCTGTTGTCCATCTCTTTTACGTTTGCCTTCTTTAAGCTGGGAGTAGAAGACTTGTTTCGGCAGACGTTCGTCTTTCATCCGAACAACATGACCGCTTCACCTTAGTTGGCTCTTGATGATGTAGGCTTCAATGTTTGTTTTTGCTTCATTTTACATACTGACGTTGGTTCTTCTACCTCTCCAGCTGATATTTAAGAAGTTTTGAAGACAGCATTGATGGAACTTTTCAAGTGCCTTCAGAAGGGAATTCCTATCCACCTATGGATGCCCTGAAAAGTACATTCGAATCCTGAAACTCCTCCACAATGGCATGCTTGCCACAGTCATGGTCAGCAACAGTAACGGTGAGCTTTTTCAAGACAGATCAGGAGTAAAACGGGGATGTGTGATTGCCCCAACTTTGTTCACCATCTTCACTGCGACAATCATCCACATCATCAAGGACGACCTACCCCAAGAATTGAAATTGTCTACAGAACAGATGGCAGACTTTTCAATCTTCTCAAACCTGAACTGCAGGTGTTATATAAAAGTAGCTGTCCAACCCTTTCTCACGAGACAACCCACCCATTCTAATTATTAGCTTAAACTTTTCTCTGAACTCTCTTCCTTAAAAATGGAGAGCAATGTTGCCTCACTGCTGCCCTATATAATTAAAGTATAACCTCCCTACTTTTATATTCTAATCTCACAGTAACAAATGAAAACACTTTACAACCATGGAATCCATATGAACAATCCCACACCCCTGAAACTCATCTAGTTTTAAAATAAATAAACATTAGGTAGTGGGTTAATAAACAATTACATTAAAATAATAAATTTAATAAAATAGAGAGAAGCTGCACTTTGGTTTAATCACTGCAGTGTCTTTAATATTCCAATCCAATTCTCTTAAACCAGCATTGGATCTGTGCTCATTAGGAAAGTACTTTTCTTGTGGTCTGGGAAATGTTCTGGAAGAAAATAGCTTTCAATATCAGAATCCATGGGGGGGGCTAAAACTATGAATTTAAAGCTGAGAATTTTAGTACCTGATTCATCTAAAGACATTTTATGGAAAATGAGGGTTGGAGGAGAGGCAAGAACAACTAATTAAAATGAGGAACTGAATTGTGATTTAAAACTCACAGGCCTTGCAACACTGAGGGGAGAAAAACCTCTAATGCTGTATTACCTTACAATTTCACATGCTGAGCAGTTGTATGAACAATTCTGATAGTGTCCTAAATTTGTTTTGACAAATTTGAACCAGTTTAATACTTGCCTGGGACAACTTAACTTGTAAGTATTTTACATTTACCTTATCAAGTATAGTTATTCAACTATATCAAGTACATTCCACATCAGTTAACGGCACAAAGTAAGTGCTAGCTAGATACAAGTCTTTTTAAATACTGCAGCTACAAATCCACACATTTCATGGACAATTATCAGATTGTATTGTCAATTAGATGCAGAATTTGTTAATAGGTACTCATAACATACTACATATATTATCACAATGTTCGGCACAGCATTGTGGGCCAAAGGGCCTGTATTGTGCTGTAGGTTTTCTATGTTTTTCTATGCTTCTATCACAATAACTCAAGACAAGTACGCTCATTAAAAAAAATCCTCTTAAATGAAACTGTAATCCAATAAATGTAATAATATTCTCAAAAACAAATATTAAACCACTGATTGGTGTTAAAAACACAATTAGTTTTGAATTACCGCAAACAATTTCACCCATAACCATGGTACTTTAAACTAAAGATGAGATGGCATCTCATCCACTATAATATAATCTGGTTTAACAGTGGAATGTTGAAATTGTTTTACGGCACTGAGCAAAAGTTCCACAAACTCACTACCCGCTGTTGCCTAACGACTGCATAATATGGAATTAGAGCATTCACAATACCAAAACATTGGTCTGCCTAACTAAACTTGAACTCCACCTTCACCTCACTACAAATTACATGTTTACACCATCATCCATCTTTGTTTAACCTCAGCCTGATAGTGAAGCCATTGTGCGTACCTTAACCATCGCTAGACTAAACTGCTCAAATGCTTTTTAGGCTGAATCTTAAAGTATATGCCACATATCTCCCCTAACTCATGCACCCCATCCAATTTCAAGTTCAACTTCCCCATTATACCTGCCCACTCTGATAGTCACTAATTCCTAGTAACCATGCACCATGCCCAACTTTAGCTTTCCATGCCTCATACAAAACGCCTCAGTTTTTGTTCATGGGTTTAAATCTCCCTGCAATTTCAATCCAATCCACTCCCCATCCACTTCCCCAGTATCCTTGCAAATGGAGACTTAGTAGCAGTCCCCCATTTAGCATTAGTAAAACTAACAAAAACCCATCAATAATTAGCCATAAGCTATAGTTACCAAACATATCCATTCTTTTGTAATCACATCTGCTTTATTTTAAATATACTCTTCAAAAGGCCCTTTGGTTACCTTCACATTTGATAAAGTCCAGGCTGTAAAGAAGTAAAGGTAAAGTCCCCCCCACGGCTTGTTTGGCAAATTGGGTGGCAGCCTTACCAATTCTTTAGCATTTGTTTCCTTACAGGGCTGAATTACTAGTTTTTCACTCTACCCAGCAGATGGAAAGCTTGCAAGGAGCCAGCCGGATTTGAACCTGGGACCACCTGTTACGAAGCTTGGGTGCAGGTACCACTACACCACCAGTGCAGACAAAAATCCACACTGCAGAGGGCCAAAGTTCTAGTTCCCAAATTAAAAACTGCTGTACAAATATCCTTATGTAGCTTAGGAGATAAAATTGAATGCTGACACATGAAATTTGTAATTTTAAGAGATTGATCAATCACTCTGCCTGTTCTCCATCTCTCTGGTGCTCCCCCCACCCCTTCTTTCTCCTGAGGCCTCCTGTCCCATGATCCTTACCCTTCTCCAACTCTATCACTTTTGCCAATCACCTTTCCAGCTCTTAGCTTCATCTCACCCCCTCCGGTCTTCTCCTATCATTTCATATTTCCCCTCCCCCAACTACTTTCAAATCACTTAGTATCTTTCCTGTCAGTTAGTCCTGACGAAACATCTCGGCCCGAAACGTCGACAGTGCTTCTTCTTATAGATGCTACCTGGCCTGCTGTTCCACCAGCATTTTGTGTGTGTTGTGAGAAGAATAATTTTGCCACTTTCACTAAAATAACCATCTGCTGTGGTTACAAGTGTGGTAAACATACAAAAACATAGTTGCTTTACTAAGTACTTTACAGCTAATAAAAGATTATGATGTTGACATTGGTGTAAACTGCAAAACAATCCAGTCATGTACAGTAGCCTACTTTTAAATGGCAGTCAAGGGTAAGTATTGACTTGGAACACCAGAACCAATTCACTGCCTTTCTTGCAAAACCGCATTGTGATTTGTTTTGAAACTCACCTCACTGAGGAGATGGACCATGTTAGTCATTTCATCTAATATAACGCACCCTCGTGTGGCATTCCCTTATTACTGTAATGGAGAATCAGCATGTATTTTAGTGCAGCAGGTTCTTAAGTGGAACTTGAACCCAAAACTTTCCATTAGAGTATAAGACATATAAGTAGAATTAGGCCATTTGACCCACTGAGTCTGCACCACCATTTCATCATGCTAATCCAATTTTACTCTTATTCCCAATCTCTGGCCTCCTCCCTGTGTCCCTTCATGTCTTGACCACTCAAGAATCTATCAACTTCAGTCTTAAATATACATAAAGACCTGGTCTACACAGCTGCCTTTGGCAAAGAATGCCACAGATTCACCTCTATTTGGCTAAAGAAATTCCTCATCTCCATTTTAAAAGGATGTCCTTCTGAGGCTGAGTCCTTTGGTCTTAGTCTCACACAAAGGAAACACTCTCTCCACACCCACTCCATCAAGGCCTTTCATGATTTGATAGCTTTCAATGAGGTCACCCCTCATTCTTCTGAATTCTAGTGAATACAGGCCCAGAGATATCAAAGAAACTTCATATGACAAGCCATTCAATCTTGCAATCATTTTTGTGAACCTCCTTTGAACCCTCTGCAGTTTCAGCACACACTTTCTAAGATAAGGGGCCCAAAACAGCTCACAATACTCCAAGTGAGGCCTCACCAGTGCTTTATAAAGCCTCAACATTACATCCTTGCTTTTATATTTTACTCCTCTTGCAATGAATGCAAACATTGCCTTTACTTTCTTCACCACAGACTCAGCATGCAAATTAACCTTTAGGGTATCCTGCACAAGGTCTCCCAAATCCCTCTGCAGCTCAGTTTTCTGTATTTTCTCTCCATTTAGAAAATAGTCAACCCTTTCTTTTACCAAAGTGCATGACCGTACATTTCTGAACAAAGTATTCCAACTGCCATTTCTTTGTTTATTTTTCTAATCTGTCTTAAGTCCTCCTGTAGCCCCTCAACTTCCTCAAGACTACCTGCCTCTCCATCTATCTTCATATCATCTGCAAACTTTGCAACAAAGCCATCAATTCCATCATCCAAATCACTGACACATAATGTCAAAAGAAGTGGTCCCAACACAGACCCCTGTGGAATACCACTGGTCACCGGCAGCCAGCCAGAAAAGGCTTCCTTTATTCCCACTCTTTGCCTCTTGCCAATTAGCCACTACTTTATTCATGCTGTAATCTTCCCTGTAATACCATGGGCTCACAGCTTGTTAAACAGCTTCATGTGTGGCACCTTGTCAAAGGCTTTCTGAAAATCCAAGTACATAACATCAACCAATTCTCCTTTGTCTATCCTGCTTGTTACTTCTTCAAAGAATTCCAACAGATTTGTCAGGCAAGATTTTCCCCTTGAGGAAACCATGCTGACTATGGCCTATTTTATCATGTGCCTCCAAATACCCCAAGACTTCATCTTTAATAATTGACACCAACATCTTCCCAAACACTGAGGTCAGATGAACTGGCCTTAGTTTCCTTTCCTGTGCCTCGCTCCCTTCTTGAAGGGTGGAGTGACATTTGCAATTTTCCAGTTTCTGGAACCATTCCAGAACCTATGAATGCTTAAAGGATGTCTCCACTAATGTCTCCACAATCTTTTCAGCCACCTCATTCAGAACTCGGAGGTGTACACCATCTGGTCCAGGTGAGTTACCAACCTTCAGACCTTTCAGTTTCCTAAGAACCTTCTAATAACAGTAACATCATGATCCCTGACACCATACTGCTAGTGTCTTCAACAGTGAAGACTGACACAAAATACCATCTGCCATTTCATTGTCCCCCATTACTACCTCTCTTGCATAATTTTCCAGTGATCCGATACCCACTCTTGCCTCTCTTTTACATTTTATTTATCAGAAGAAACTTTTGGTATCCTCTGTAATATTACTGGTTAGCTTACCTTCTTATTCCACCTTTACCTACTTAATGACTCTTTTAGTTGCCTTCTGTTGGTTTTTAAAAGGACCCCAATCCTACACAAGAACATAAGAAATAGGAACAGGAGTAGACCATCTGGCTCATCGAGCCTGCTCTGTCATTCAATAAGATCATGGCTAATCTAGCAATGGACTCATCTCCACCTACCTACCTTTTCCCTATAACCTTTAATTCCCCTACTATGCAAGAATCTATCCAACCAATTGATTCACAAGTAATACATATCTCTGATTACACCTTCAGTACATCATGTACAAACGTAAAATTCTTTATAGCTGGTTTTAAATAGGATAAAGCCTTCCATTGTTACAAATGTATATATTCCACCCTTGTAATATTTCAATGTCAAAGCTATAACTTGACCAAATTTTACAAAAGATGCCAAAATAAGCAAGTTAAAAGAACATCAAATATGCTTGTAAAGGACACTGGGTCATTTCAGTGATTGTTTTATTGCATACACTGATAAAGCAAAGTCAAACTCTACGAGTTAGTTTTAAATTTGGCCAACAAATTAAGATGAGTGACAAGGCTCCTAGCAGCTCAACTCTACATACACAAGTCACAGGAGCAGAATCAGGTCATTTGGCCCATCGAGTCGGCTCTGCCATTCTATCTTGGCTGAGTTGTTATCCTTCTAAACTCCATTTTAATAAATTTGTATAACTTGAAATGTGAGAGTTGAGAAATAAAGCTGGATATTACATAACATTTAATTCATTAACAGTTGGGAAAAGTTAATAACTTTCAAAGCGATTTGTTTGACTGATTTGAACTTTTCTTAAATATTCCTTAGATTCAGGATCAGTTCCTGAAGATTGGAGAGTGGCTAATGTTGTCCCACTTTTCAAGAAGGGAGGGAAGGAGAAAACGGAGAACTATCGCCCTGTTAGCCTAACGTCAGTCGTGGGGAAGATGCTTGAGTCCATTATTAAGGACGAAATAGTGGCACATCTAGATGGCAGAAATAGGATTAGGCCGAGCCAGCATGGATTTACCAAGGGCAAATCATGCTTGACTAATCTGTTGGAGTTTTTTGAGGGTGTAACAAGGATGTTAGACGAGGGTAAGCCAGTAGATGTTGTGTACCTAGATTTTCAGAAGGCATTCGATAAGGTGCCACATAGGAGATTGGTGAGTAAAATCAGAGCTCATGGCATTGGGGGCAGGGTTTCAACATGGATAGAAAACTGGTTGGCAGGTAGAAAGCAAAGGGTAGCAGTGAATGGGTGTTTCTCGGACTGGCTGGAGGTGACTAGTGGGGTACCACAGGGCTCTGTATTGGGACCACAGCTCTTTACGATTTATGTCAATGATTTAGATGAGGGCATTGAAAACTATATCAGCAAGTTTGCTGACGATACTAAACTGGGTGGCGGTGTGACATGCGAAGAGGACGTTAGGAGAATACAGGGAGACTTGGATAGGCTGAGTGAGTGGGCAGATACTTGGCAGATGTCATTCAATGTGAATAAATGTGAAGTTATCCACTTTGGAATCAGGAACAAGAGGGCAGAGTATTGTCTGAACGGTGTCGAGTTAGGCAAGGGAGAAATGCAAAGAGACCTAGGAGTCCTAGTTCACCAGTCAATGAAGGTGAATGAGCAAGTGCAACAGGCAGTGAAGAGGGCAAATGGAATGTTGGCCTTTGTTACAAGGGGAATTGAATACAAGAGCAAGGATGTCCTTTTGCATTTGTACAGGGCCCTGGTGAGACCACACCTGGAATATTGTGTACAGTTTTGGTCTCCAGGTTTAAGGAAGGACATTCTGGCAATTGAGGAAGTGCAGCGTAGATTCACTAGGTTGATTCCTGGGATGGCAGGGCTGTCTTACGCAGAGAGATTGGAGAGATTGGGCTTGTACACGCTGGAATTGAGGAGATTGAGAGGGGATCTGATTGAAACGTTTAAGATAATTAAAGGATTTGATAGGATTGAGGCAGGAAATATGTTCCAGATGTTGGGAGAGTCCAGTACCAGAGGGCATGGATTGAGAATAAGAGGTCAGTTATTTAAAACAGAGTTGAGGAAGAGCTTCTTCTCCCAGAGAGTGGTGGAGGTGTGGAATGCACTGCCTCGGAAGACGGTGGAGGCCAATTCTCTGGATGCTTTCAAGAAGGAGCTAGATAGATATCTGATGGATAGGGGAATCAAGGGATATGGGGACAAGGCAGGGACTGGGTATTGATAGTGAATGATCAGCCATGATCTCAGAATGGCGGTGCAGACTCGAGGGGCCGAATGGTCTACTTCTGCACCTATTGTCTATTACAGCAGCAATAAGCTCCATGCTCTGATGAAAGGTCTTCCAACTGGAAACATTGGCTTTTTTTCTCTCCCCACAGATGTGGCTTGGCCTGACGAGTATTTCCAACATTTTAAGTTTTTTTTATTATTTTAGATTTCCAGCACTGCAGTTCTTTATTTTAATTTTCAGATACAAGCAAACTAGATTTTCAAACATCCTGACAAAGTTCCACATCAGTGATTAGAAACCAGTTCTCAAAAAGACTGCAAGGGTTTAAAACAGACCATAACCAGAACTCAAGTGTGTTCAAGCAGGGTTAACCAGGGCTTAGTATGGAAATTTGCTTTTGTAGAGCTGGGATAAAATATGTCGGGTTACAGAGTCTGGATAAATACAAAAATCAGGAAAGGGTAATGAATGGTGATAATAATAAGCTGACTCGTAGGATTTGACAGTACAAGACAAAGAAATGGATTGAGGACACAGGGCAACAGATCAATGAAGCCGTTAGTACAAGAGTATATTTACAGAAAAGATGAATGACAGAGAGATTAACAGTGTTGATAATGAATTGATTATGAGTTAATGGACTTCTGATCTGACAGCATACAATTCTATAACTACCACGGGGAAACTAACCTAGGTACTGAAAATAGCAATGTTAAAAACTACTATCTCCATTAGGTACACAAGTCATTGCAAGAGACTGCAGAGTTTATACAGGAGAAACATAAGATTAAATGTGACTGAATTACTCAAGAACAACATTAATGATTAACATTTTGTTCACTTTGAAATTTTTTTGAAGGCTTTGTTTAGCCTTTGAAAAATATTGTTCGTTTTGTTCATTCAGCTACATCATCAATAGGTATCTAAAATTACAAATAAATGCAAGTAACCGCTTGTAAGTCTGTTATAAAGCTGATAAAAGATTGAGGATAAATGGATACAAATAAATACAGAAAATGGTGGAAATCCTGTCTGCAGACAGGCTGCATCAATGGAAAAGAAAGCAGACTGCTTAATGTTTCAGATTGCTGATCTTTCATGTTACAAGTTGAAACAATAGTCCAGATCTTATGGGAAAATGCCAAGAGTTTAGCACAGAAATGCCATCAGTTCTCTACACAAGTTCCTTCAAGTTCAAATGATGGCACAAAGTGCCAAACTTCTGAACTTGCTGGACACAACTTTGTTGGCAATTTTCCTACTGTCTAATGCAATCTAGCGACAGAGGCCAAACTTGCTACAACTCCCCAGCAATTATGCTACGGAATCTGTCCTTGAACTGGCACAGGTCTAACTTGGCATGGGTGTAGCAACTCAATTTATTTGGACGGGGATGAACACCTTAAGGGAAGCATGTAGTATAGATCTTTGTTTTTTGCTTTCAGTTGCAAGGGTTCTTTTAAAAAGTTACGAATTTTCATTTTATACACAAGAGATTCTGCAGATGCTGGCAATCCAGAGTAACACCCACAAAATGCTGGACAAACTCAGCAAATCAGGCATCATCTGAATTAGATCACATTAGATGCTACCTGACTTGTTGAGTTCCTCTGGCATTGTGCGAGTTATTATGTATTTGCATTTTTTAATTGTTAATGATATTTAATGTTTAACGGTTGATTTTTGATTGCTTTTGTACATTTCTGTATGTCAGAGAAAGTGTTAACAGTAGGCTAAGTCAGAACATGAAATAGCCTAGCTAATTTCATGGACAAGTTTATTCTGTTCTCCTGTCCCTATCCTTCCTATTATCTCACACAGGCTCAGTGCCAAGCAAAAACTGGGGATCAGATCAGCACACAAAATGCTGGAGAAAATAAGAGGCCCAGGCAGCATCCACAAAGGGGAAGAAGCTGTCAATGTTTGGAGTGAAGACCCTTCATCGGGACTAGAAAGGGAGGAAGGGGGTGAGATGAACTTCAACTACATTTGGAAGTTCCTCTTCCTCTTTTGGAAGAGGACAGCGAGGCTTGAGAGGAAGTGTGGCGGCGGCCATTTTCAAATTGTCCAATTGCTTCTCAGATCGGAGTTCTGAGAGGCGGGACTGCGCAGGCGCGTGAAGGAGGCCCGGGAAGGAGGGAAGATATATAAAGGAGATACTGAGTGAGGTAGTTCTCTTTTGGAAGAGGACAGCGAGGCTTGAGAGGAAGTGCGGCGGCGGCCATTTTCAAATTGTCCAATTGCTTCTCAGATCGGAGTTCTGAGAGGCGGGACTGCGCAGGCGCGTGAAGGAGGCCCGGGAAGGAGGGAAGATATATAAAGAACGCCGCCTTAAGAAGCGGGCAGCGGAGTGAGCCGGGCGCAGAGTGTAGAACTTGGGCTCAGAGGGCACAGTAGGCTTATCTTTTAGTTCTTGTATTTTCAGTTATTTGGGAGGTATGAGTGTGAGGGCAGCTTGTTGTTCTCGGTGTCGGATGCGGGAGATCCTGGAGTCTCCGAGCCTCCTGGACGTCCACATCTGCGCCAGGTGCGCCGAACTGCAGCTCCTGAGGGACCGAGTTAGGGAACTGGAGCTGCAGCTCGATGACCTTCGCCTGGTCAGGGAGAGTGAGGAGCTGATAGAGAGGAGTTACAGGCAGGTGGTCACTCCGGGACCACGGGAGGCAGATAGGTGGGTTACAGTCAGGAAGGGGAAGAGGCAGGTACTAGAGAGTACCCCAGTGGCTGTACCCCTTGACAATAAGTACTCATGTTTGAGTACTGTTGGGGGGGGGGGGGGCCGCCTACCTGGTGGGAGTGACAGTGGCCGGGCCTCCGGCACAGAGGACGGCCCTGTAGCTCAGAAGGGTAGGGTTAGAAGAAAGAGGTCCATAGTAATAGGGGACTCAATAGTCAGGGGCTCAGACAGGCGTTTCTGTGGAGGTGACCGGGAGTCCCGGATGGTAATTTGCCTCCCTGGTGCCAGGGTCCGGGACGTTTCTGATCGCGTCCAAGATATCCTGAAGTGGGGGGATGCAGAGGTCGTGGTACATGTAGGTACCAATGACATAGGAAGGAAAGGGGAAGAGGTCCTGAAACGAGAGTATAGGGAGTTAGGAAGGCAGTTAAGAAGAAGGACCGCAAAGGTAGTAATCTCGGGATTACTGCCTGTGCCACGCGACAGTGAGAGTAGGAATAAAATTAGGTGGAGGATGAATGCGTGGCTGTGGGATTGGAGCAGGGGGCAGGGATTCAAGTTTCTGGATCATTGGGACCTCTTCTGGGGCAGGAGTGACCTGTTCAAGAAGGACGGGTTACACTTGAATCGTGGGGGGACCAATATCCTAGCGGGGAGGTTTGCTAGGGCTACAGGGCGGACTTTAAACTAGTAAGATGGGGGGGCGGGAGACTATTTGAGGAGACTATGGGAGAGGAGGTTAGTTCACCAGTGGAGCAAGTAAATAGACAGTGTGTGAGGGAGGAAAGGCAGGTGATGGAGAAGGGATGCGCTCAGCCCGAAGATGTAGGGGAGAAGAAAGAAAAGGATAATAAATTTGAATGCATTGTTAGGGATGGAAAGAGAGGAGATGGAGAGTATCTTAAATGTATCTATTTTAATGCTAGGAGCATTGTAAGAAAGGTGGATGAGCTTAAAGCGTGGATTGATACCTGGAATTATGATGTTGTAGCTATTAGTGAAACATGGTTGCAGGAAGGGTGTGACTGGCAACTAAATATTCCTGGATTTAGTTGCTTCAGGTGTGATAGAGTAGGAGGGGCCAGAGGAGGAGGTGTTGCATTGCTTGTCCGAGAAAATCTTATGGCGGTGCTTTGGAAGGATAGATTAGAGAGCTCCTCTAGGGAGGCCATTTGGGTGGAATTGAAGAATGGGAAAGGTGCAGTAACACCGATAGGAGTGTATTATAGGCCACCTAATGGGGCGCGTGAGTTGGAAGAGCAAATGTGTAAGGAGATAGCAGGTATTTGTAGTGAACACAAGGTGGTGATTGTGGGAGATTTTAATTTTCCACACATAGACTGGGAAGCTCATTCTGTAAAAGGGCTGGATGGTTTAGAGTTTGTGAAATGTGTGCAGGATAGTTTTTTGCAACAATACATAGAAGTACCGACTAGAGATGGGGCAGTGTTGGATCTCCTGTTAGGGAATGCGATAGGTCAGCTGACAGATGTATGTGTTGGGGAGCACTTCGGGTCCAGTGATCACAATAACATTAGCTTCAATATAATTATGGAGAAGGACAGGACAGGACCAAGAGTTGAGATTTTTGTTTGGAGAAAGGCTAACTTTGAGGGGATGCGAAGGGATTTAGAGAGAGTGGATTGGGTCAAGTTGTTTTATGGGAAGGATGTAATAGAGAAATGGAGGTCATTTAAGGGTGAAATTATGAGGGTACAGAATCTTTATGTTCCTGTTAGGGTGAAAGGAAAGGTTAAAGGTTTGAGAGCACCATGGTTTTCAAGGGATATTAGAAATTTGGTTCAGAAAAAGAGGGATGTCTACAATAGATATAGGCAGCATGGAGTAAAGGAATTGCTCAAGGAATATAAAGAATGTAAAAGGAATCTTAAGCAAGAGATTAGAAAAGCTAAAAGAAGATACGAGGTTGGTTTGGCAAATAAGGTGAAAGTAAATCCGAAAGGTTTCTACAGTTATATTAAAAGCAAGAGGATAGTGAGGGATAAAATTGGCCCCTTAGAGAATCAGAGTGGTCAGCTATGTGTGGAACCGAAGGAGATGGGAGAGATTTTGAATGATTTCTTCTCTTCGGTATTCACTAAGGAGAAGGATATTGAATTGTCTAAAGTGTGGGAAACAAATAAGGAAGTTATGGAACCTATGACAATTAAAGAGGTGGAGGTACTGGCGCTTTTAAGAAATTTAAAAGTGGATAAATCTCCGGATCCTGACAGGATATTCCCAGGACCTTGAGGGAAGTTTGTGTAGAAATAGCAGGAGCTCTGACGGAGATCTTTAATATGTCATTAGAAACGGGGATTGTGCCGGAGGATTGGCGTATTGCTCATGTGGTTCCATTGTTTAAAAAGGGTTCTAGAAGGAAGCCTAGCAATTATAGACCTGTCAGTTTGACATCAGTGGGTAAATTAATGGAAAGTATTCTTAGAGATAGTATTTATAATTATCTGGATAGACGGTATCTGATTAGAAGTAGCCAGCATGGATTTGTGCGTGGAAGGTCATGTTTGACAAACCTTATTGAATTTTTTGAAGAAGTTACGAGGAATGTTGACGAGGGTAAGGCAGTGGATGCAGTCTATATGGACTTCAGCAAAGCCTTTGACAAAGTTCCACATGGAGGGTTAGTTAAGAAGGTTCAGTCGTTAGGTATTAATGCTGGAGTAATAAAATGGATTCAACAGTGGCTAGATGGGAGATGCCACAGAGTAGTGGTGGATAATTGTTTATCGGGATGGAGGCCGGTGACTAGCGGGGTGCCTCAGGGATCTGTTTTGGGCCCAATGTTGTTTGTAATATACATAAATGATCTGGATGATGGGGTGGTAAATTGGATTAGTAAGTATGCCGATGATACTAAGGTAGGAGGTGTTGTGGATAATGAGGTGGGTTTTCAAAGCTTGCAGGGAGATTTATGCCGGTTAGAAGAATGGGCTGAACGTTGGCAGATGGAGTTTAATGCTGAGAAGTGTGAGGTTCTACATTTTGGCAGGAATAATCCAAATAGAACATACAGAGTAAATGGTAGGGCAATGAGGAAAGCAGAGGAACAGAGAGATCTAGGAATAACTGTGCATAGTTCCCTGAAAGTGGAGTCTCATGTAGATAGGGTGGAGAAGAGGGCTTTTGGAACACTGGCCTTTATAAATCAAAGCATTGAGTACAGAAGTTGGGATGTAATGCTAAAGTTGTACAAGGCATTGGTAAGGCCAAATTTGGAATATTGTGTGCAGTTCTGGTCACCGAATTATAGGAAAGATATCAATAAATTAGAGAGAGTGCAGAGACGATTTACTAGGATGTTACCTGGGTTTCAGCAATTAAGTTACAGAGAAAGGTTGAACAAGTTAGGTCTCTATTCATTGGAGCGTAGAAGGTTGAGGGGGGATTTGATCGAGGTATTTAAAATTTTGAGAGGGATAGATAGAGTTGACGTGAACAGGCTGTTTCCATTGAGAGTAGGGGAGATTCAAATGAGAGGACATGATTTGAGAGTTAGGGGGCAGAAGTTTAAGGGAAACACGAGGGGGTATTTCTTTACTCAGAGAGTGATAGCTGTGTGGAATGAGCTTCCTGTAGAAGTAGTAGAGGCCAGTTCAGTTGTGTCATTTAAGGTAAAATTGGATAGGTATATGGACAGGAAAGGAGTGGAGGGTTATGGGCTGAGTGCGGGTAGGTGGGACTAGGTGAGATTAAGGGTTCGGCACGGACTAGGAGGGCCAAGATGGCCTGTTTCCATGCTGTGATTGTTATATGGTTACATTATGACATCAGTCAACCATAAGAGTCAAGATCACACTTACCAAATAAATCAACAAGTACAGATAGCTCATCGCTAGCAATAAATCCTGGTCAGTTGCCCAATAGACACTACTTAACCTGCAGTTTTTCCAGGCATTTTTTTCCCCATTATTGTTCCTAAATGGCTCAGATCCTCAAAATGAGGATAATTATATTTGTCCTTTTACTCAAACTGAACAATTAATCTTTCAGGATGAAAACCATATTAAACAAGACTAATGGCATTGGCCAAAAGCACTGGAAAATGAAACAAAATTGTAATTTTCTGAGCTGGTAAAGCACTCAGAAAAAAACTGAGAAAAGGAATAAAGCAGCACACGTCCATCTCTGGGACCTAATGCACAGGAAGCATTCATAACCAACTACTGTAGGAATGGAGAGAAATTTCAAAAATCTGAGGCACAGAATGACTATGGAGTTCTTGTGCACCATTCTCCAAGGTTGATTTGCAGGTTGAGTCTGTGGTGAGGAAGGCAAATATGATATAATTTCAAGAGGATTAAAATATAAGAACAAGGATGGAATGTTGAGACATTATAAAGCACTGGTGAGGCCTCACAACTGAGTATTGTAAGGTGAGTATTGTAAGTAGTTTTGACCCTTTATCTTGGAAAGTATGTGTTAACATGGGAGAGGGTTCAAAGCAGGTTCACGAAAATGATTCCAGGATTCAACAGCATGTCACATCAAGAGCATTTGATGGCTCTGGGCCTGTATTCATTAGAATTCAGAAGAATGAGGTGTAAACTCATTGAAACCTATTGAATGGTAAACGGCCTTGATAGAGTGGATGTGCAGAGGCTGTTTTTTAATGATGGGAAAAATCCAAGACCAGAGGACACAGAATAGAGGGGCATCCTTTTGGAATGGAGATGAGGAGGAATTCCTTTAGCCAGATCAAGGGTCGGCAACCCGCGGCTCCGGAGCCGCATGCGCCTCTTTCATCTCTGTGCTGCGGCTCCCCGGAGTTTGTTAGTTTTTGAAATGTAATTCGAAATTTGAAGATTATGGTGATCTTGTACAATCTAAAAACGTTGTGGAGTGCCTATTCCCACTTCCTGGCACATCCGAACCGGCTCACAATTAGCCACCGTTCCGGCTAAGGGAGATAGCCTACGGGGGTTTGTGAGTACGTGTCTTTTGGAGCATCCGCGCCCACGGGAACGGGTTGAGGAAGGCTTTAAATCAAGGCTGTTTAGTTCGAATAAAGTTACCTTTGACTGCAGTGTCTTTATTTTAGTGCTCTGTGTAGCGCTACACCGCTACAACGTGTTTTTTTTATCACTATTAATATACATCACCACTGCCAATGCCTGACACCCGCCAGTGCGCGCTTTCTTTTAATTCTTCGATCCAAGGTAGTCTACCTATGGAGTAACCTTCAACCCAACATCTTTTTTTCGGAGTTCAAAATGTTTTTGCTGCATGCAGAAATGTAATTTCGTTTTCTCTGCAGGAGTTCATCAATTTCATAAATGCAACACATTACAGTTTGTTTATACATAGCATAAAGGCAAAAAAAACCGTTGTATGCAGTGTTATTTCATTTTAAATGTCAAACGGGTTTTGTGGCTCCCAGTGTTTTCTTTTCTGTGGGAAATGGGTCCATATTGGCTCTTTCAGTGGTAAACGTTGCCGACCCCTGAGCCAGATGGTTAATCTGTGGAATTCTTTGCTACATGCAGTTGTGGAGGCAAAGGTTTTTATGTATATTTAAGGCAGAGGTTGATAAGATTCTTGATTGGTCAGGGCACAAAGGGATATGGGGAGAAGAAAGGAGGTTGGGGCTGAAAGGAAAAATGGATCAGCCATGATGAAATGGTAGAGGCTCAATGGGCCAAATGGCCTAATTCTGCTTCTATATCTTATGGAATACTTGAAATGAACTTGCTGCTAAATAAAACAATTCACCTCCATCAGATATGACAATGTGCTTGGAAGTTCAACTATGAATAACATAAACCAGATCTAACTCTACTGCAATACTAAAACATGTTCAAGAATTTTACTGTATCTGTAATGTAAAACGTGTCACCAATTTCATAAATTAGAATAAATAAGATTTTTCAATTCTCCATTTTGATTCATACTATGCAGCTAAGCAGTATTAGAATCCTAAATTTATATGCCTACTATTGCCGCATTGGTAAAAAAAAAGTATTTTGAAAACTAGTAAGGGTTCTGCATCATGATTTTTTTTAAATACACAAGAAAGGAAGACATTCATTGTACATAATGAGAAATAAACAACATTATAGAACCCTGAAAGTCAAACTGAACAAAATCTGTGCAGACACTAAACTTAATTGGGTCGATGCTTTACCGTTAGCATTGATGAGTTACCGCATGCAAACTAATCGAATGACAAGCATGAAATGCTCACTGGGAGGCCCATGCCAGTGCCCCAGTGGAGAGGGCCGTATAAAGGACCTAGTTTGGAACAATTGGAAATAGAATTGAAACAATACATGCAGCAGCTAACTATGATATATAGGTCTATTTATGCACAGGAAAAACAGAAAGAGCCAGAAACCATACAAGGGGAAGGACCGATCAAACCAGGAGACCAGGTTTACGTGCCAATTTTTCGGAGAAAGTGGAATGAGCCAAGAAGGGAAGGACCCTTTACGGTGACCAAGGCATCACCCACCGCAGTTCAAGTAGAAGGACGCTCCACCTGGTACCATCTGAACCACTGCACGAGAGCAGTCCCGCAAGGGCAATCAGGTGAGGTGTCCGAGGTAAATGATGCGGAAGAGCAGTTAGCAGGAGACAGACAGGAGGAACAAGAAGCTGACACTGCACCTCAAGACTTTGATCAATTAGTAAGGGAAATTTTTGATTCTGAGGACGGGCCTGAAGACCCTCAGGATGTGGAGGTGGATAGTAGTACTTCTTCAGATAATGGGGATGAGCTGGGAACGACCAGTCGTGCCCCTGGGGACAAAGCACCCACATACTTCAGTGCAGACTTGGAAACCATTAGTGTGGCAGACATGGAATGGGACTGTAAAGCCCCCACAGAACCTACAGAAAAGTAGTAAGAGGAGCACAACACTTACCTCCTCGCCATGGTTACAGACACGTACTAGTCAGTGGTATCAATGGGCAACTTACACGGCAGGAATGATGAAGAGACATAATTGTTACCTGTGCTCAAGGGAAAGCCCCACTCAGCATGTAGTTCCCATGCCTTATAACCCCTCCACTTGCACGCGGTGGTGAAGAGAGCATAGGGAGCAATGTGAACGACAGTGTTCAGGTTCGATTAAGGCTTGCTTCTTGAAGCTTTGTGTTATAACAGATCCCTGCTATCAAAGCTGTGTGAGAAACGCACCAATGTGCCCATATTGGTGTATGTTATATCAGGCTTCCCCGCAGTTTGATCAACACAAGCTGGCCTCTGACTGCAACTACAGCAGACCATGGGCTGTAAACAAAAAGCAAGACACCTACACTGGAACAGCTTATAATGCAGTATAAGTTGAACTATGAATGTTTTATGAGGAAAGGGGCTCGTCCAGTGGGTCATTTCAGAGGTAGCTGCACTCAGATGTGGGATGTAACCCCAGGCGAAAGACACGTAGTAGGTTCCCCTCCACCCGAAGGTGCATTGGACGCACAGACCATCCCCTTAGAGGACGCCTGGTGGCTGTGTGGTAAGGAAGGAGGTCTAAGATCCACGCTTCCCCTCAATTGGGCACGTGTTATGCTACTTCAAGAAGTTATAGCATCCCCTGAAGTACACTTCAACACTGATATCCCTGTGCAGGCACTATTGCGGAAAAGGAGAAAATATGAACCCGACTCGACGATCTGGATAGATAGTATAGGATAGCCAAGAGGTATACCTAACGAATTTAAGGTGAGAAATGAGATTGCTGCAGGCTTCGAAACATTTCTACCCTTGATAGGAACTATTAAGAATGTTGAATGGATAAATTATATATATTACAATCAGCAAAGATTCATCAACTACACCAATGATGCATTGGAGGCCTTGGGAGAACAGTTAGATGCAACTAGCAACATGGCGTGGCAGAATAGACTAGCATTGGACTGACTGTTGACAGAAAAAGGAGGAGTTTGTGTGATGTTTGGAGAGAAGTGCTGTACTTCTATACCAAATAACACTAGTCCAGAAGGATCGTTTACTAAGGCAATGTATAAGTTGAAAAGTCTAAGAAAGGAAGTTAAACAGAATGCAGGGTTCGGACATCTGTTATCTGACTGGTTAGAAAGTAGACTCGAAGGATGGGGAGCATGGCTGACTAAAATGGCAATAACTGTCAGTATTGTATTGTTGAGCTGTGCGCTTGTGCTGTGCTGTTTTCTTCCTTGTCTCAAGTCTCTTGTAGTGCGTGCTGCAACCAGATGATTTCCGATGCTTGTGGCAATTACTGAAGCAAGCTTAGTGGAGAAAGAAACACCGAAGTTGTATTGTTACAGCCTACAACACCTGCAGGATGAACAAGAGCAAAACAACAGTGTGGGAGTAGATAGTAAGGGCTTCTTAGTTTTTTTTTTCCCCTGTCCCCTGTACAAAGGGACAGGTTTTTGGCTCAGCGGCCCAGGGTAACAGGGAGAGAATACTTTGAGGTCTTGGCGCAAAAAATTATAGTTTAACGTGAGATTTGGGAATAAGTGCTTGAGTTTATTGGGGCTTTTGTGTGCAGACTCTTAGTCTTCTTTCTGTGTAGGGGGGATTATTGGAGTATAAAAGTTGCATTGTTTGCTGTGTAACCAAAACCATGTAGTCAGCTTTGTGTTTCCTATTTGCTATGTATCCAATTCAGTAGGAGAATGAAATCTCTATTGTCTCTGTACTATTGAACACATCAGTGACTTAAGAATGTGGCCAAATAAGATAATGGTGTGTTAATGAGAGGTGTAACCAAAACTATGTAGTCAGCTTTGTGTTTGCTATTTGCTACTTATGTATCCAATTTAGTAGGAGAATGTAATCTCTGTATTGTCTCAGTACTATTGAATACATCAATGCCTTGAGAATGTAGCTAACTTATACTTACTATGTACCCAACTTATCAGCCAGAATGAAATCTCTGTATTGTCTCTGTACTATTGAACACATAAGTACCTTAAGATTATAGCCAAATAAGAAGATAATGGTGTGTTAATGAGAGGTTAGGTAAGAGATAACTGTGGCCAGGGATGAGGTAACAGGTGGCCCAAAAAGTAGATCAGAACATGATTAAATCAATGGGGAGAAACAATAGTGGCGGATGTACTTGTGATGCGCACAGAGAGACCGATTGCATATGCTAATGCAACTAAACCAGGAGATTGCTATAAAAAATGCTATGCACAAGGATAGGTGGGCAATCAGGGACTAGCTCACTGAATGTCTCAGCTTTGATTTGGTTGTGGGGCACAAGAAACACCAGCTGGTATCAGCAGTGCTTGGCCACTAACAAGAGGGTGATAATCCAAATTTATTCATAAATTTAGTAAATCCCTTTTGCTGGATTGAAAAATCTTGTAAAGAAGTAGTACTTGTGGAATTGACAGGTTACATTTAGATTCCACATTCAATTTGTAGAGCTCCCCAATGTTATAAGAAATATTCCCTGTTGCTTTCATCAGGATAATTGCCACAATTTATCATCTCGTGGAAAGTGGAAGACTGCCAGTTTCACCAGTTCTCAACACTGACATTGTGCAACTAGAAATTCAGAGGTCTTATTGATGCGAGTTTCCTCCAAAGCTTTTTATATATGCAAGAAATTGCCAACTGCAACAACGAAAATAGCTGACCTTGTTAGTTGTACCCGACATCAATCTTAGAAACATTGAAGTCACTCAAGTACAAAGCATGAACACAAACTTCCATTGCTGTAAGAGCTACATGATAGTCTCTGAACTTTCCTTTGTCACACATTAAGAATATTGCAGTTTAGTTTGGGAGGACTGGCTAGTTATTTTACTCAAGAATTATTTACCATTACTTTAACATGGAGGTTCAAAAATTATTTAAAATAATTCTGTAGTAGCATCTATCACTAAGAACCCTCAACATTTGGGACATGCCCTCTTCTCACTGTCACCATCAGAAAGGCAGTACAGGAGCCTGAAGATCCAGACTCAAAGATTCTGAAATGGCTTCTTTCCTTCCACTATCAGATTTTTAAACGGCCCATGAAGTCATAAGGACTACTACTTTGTTATTCCTTATTTATTTTTTTTGTAATAGTAACTTTATGTCTTTGCACTGCACTGTTGCCACAAAACAACAAAGTTCACATCATCCAAGTCTGTGATATTTAAATTCTGATTCAAAATGTCAAGTTAACATAATATCACATAGAAACCCATTAGTATATTAATTTATTAGATTCTAGAAGACTACAAACTCCCACCTTGTAATTATATTGCACTGATGACAATTATGTAGTTTGTAATCAAACATGAACTAAAGTTGAATGCTTTTGTTTTGCCGTTTTGTTCACTACAGGACAATTTCTATGGCGAGGTTAGTTTATAATTTTTACAACTGCAGCAACTTCAAGAAACTCAAAAGGAACTAAGGTAGAATGTCACTTCTAGGAAGAAAATGATGACAAACATAATTGTCCAACAACTTTCAGGAGTTTGCAATTCACAGTTATTTGATTCTACTCACAAGTTGCTAGCTAGTTTACTCATTGTCAATGATATTTCTTGACACTGTTTATTTTGATTTTGACTTTATTTAGAGATACAGCATGTAAGGGCTCTTCCTGCTCAATGAGGTGCACTGCCCAGCAACCCACCTATCGATTTATTTATTTAGTGTTACAGCATGGAACAGGCTCTTCCGGGTCCAACAAGCCATACTATCCAGCAAACCACCAATTTAATGCTAGCCTAATCAGAGGACAATTTACAATGACCAATTAACCTACCAACTGGTATGCTGGAGAAAGCCTGTGCGATTCACAGGAAGAGCGTACAAATTCCTTACAGACAGCATTGAAACTGAACTCTGGAACACCCTGAGTTGTAATAGCATCACACTAACTGCTATACTACCATGGCACCTTTGTACTTTGCTATCTATGTTATTTTGTACTCCGTTTAATATCATTCTTCAAATGAAATACAGTAGAGTGGAGTACAAAGTCAAACTTGCTATTAGCCAATGGAAATCAAAGGTACTGCAGACGCTGAAAGTCTAAAATTAAAAATAAAACAGGGAATGCAGGAAACACTCAGCAGATCAGGTTTTCCCCTCTTTTGTTCAGTTCTCATGAAGAGTGTAGGATTTGAAATGTTAACCATTTCTCTTTCCAGATGCTGCCGGATCTGCTGAGAACTTATGGCCTCTTCTGTATTCATATGATGCTCACAATGTTCAGCTTGTTGATAATCCAACACAACACGAGTGAATCTGCAGATGCAGGAAATACATTAAAAAACACGAAATGCTGGCTGAACTCAGCAAGCCAGACAACATCTATGTGGGGAGGTAATAACGATGTTTCGGGCCGAAACCCTTCATCAGGAGTGAAGTAACATTTCACCCCTGATGAAGTGTTTCGGCCCGAAACGTCGTTATTATCTCCCCCCATAGATGCTGTCTGGCCTGCTGAGTTCCGCCAGCATTTCGTGTTTTTTTGTTGATAATCTATTTCATTAGGAAGGTATACAAGGATGGTACCAGGACTTGTGGAATAAGATATAGGAAAAGATTGAATAGGTTAGGACTTTATTCCTTGAAAGTGGCATCACAGGTAGATAGGATCGTAAAGAGAGCTTCTGGCACATTGACCTTCATAAACCAGATTGCTGAGTACAGGAGTTGAGTTGTTATGTTGAAATTGTATAAGAGGATGTTGTGGTCTAATATGGAGCATTGTGTGTAGTTCTAGTCACCTACCTATAGGAAAGATATCAATAAGACTGAAACTGCACAGAAAACTAACAAGCATACTGTTGGTTAGTTTACTTATTGTCAATGATATCTCTTGACTGTTTATTTTGATTTTTTTTTTAGAGATACAGCGCGCACAGACTCTTGAGTGATAAAGAAACGTTGAATAGGTTAGGACTTTAGTTATTGGAGCATAGGAGAATGAAGGGAGATTTGATAGAAATATACAAAATGTTGAGGGGTATTGATAGGATAAATGTAAGAAGGTTTTTACCACTGAGGTTGAAAACTCAGGTTGTGAGTGAGAGGTGAAATATTTAAGGGGAATATCTCTTCAATCAGAGATTATGTGAATGTGGAGCAAGCTGCCAGTGGAAGTGGTGGGTGCAGGATTGATTACAACATTTTAAGAGAAGTTTTGTACAACATTTTAAGAGAAGTTTTGTAAGTACATGAATGGGAGGGTATAGAAAGCTGTGGTCAATGGTACTAGTGAGAATAACAGCTTGGTATGGAATAGGTGGACCAATGAACTTGTTTCTGTGCTGTAATGCTCTATGACTCTGCATGCTTTTCTTCTACCAGGATTGTATTTTGGTAGTGCAACTTACAACAAATATGTTCAAGTTCACACAATGGTTTGTAACTGCAGTTAAATGATATAATTCAAGTCAATGCTCAAGGGCAACGCTGGACAAAGTACAATTAGACTAAATAACGTATACACATTTTATTGCTGAAAATCTGCCATTAAAACACTGACATTACTAACACTGTTATGGTACACATTATTAGAAATGGACCTGATTATAAAGAAAACATCTTACAGATAAAAAGTGAAAAGGTCGTTCCTTCCTTAACAAATTAATACTATTTAGTACAGAAATTCCTAGTGACGAAATCAATTTAACACCTGTCCATTATTCCTTGGTACATGTATATTACATTTTTGCACATTTAACTAGTTCTGGCAATAAACAATATCTACAATAAATTCTCTTTGAAAGAATTATGTGAGTGAAAGAAACAGACTATTAACTTACCTGAACATCATAAAGTGCAACGATGTTTTCATGTTGAAGCTCCTAAAATGAAGAGCACAAAATTATCTTTGAAATTATATTGCTACATTCCTACCAACAGATCTGTTCATCAGCTGTCAAAAAGGACATAGTACATTCCAAAGTTCTCTTCATATTTTCCCACATATCTCACACAGCTGAAAACTCTCGATAAAAGTGCTTATTGCTTCTAGTTAGCAAGTTCCAAACATTTTAAATAAAATTATGAAAGGCACACAAAATATATGAAAGAATTCAAAACTTTGTTTCAATACTTTTAGCACTGTATCCCCCTACTTCGAGAATAAGGCAAAAAAAAAGATATTGCAAAGTTTAATTCACTATCTTCTCATTCTGTGCACCATGAAGATGTATTACAGTCAGAAACTGGAATTAAAACTAGATAAAGGGGAATTAAAACATCAGACTAATGTCACAACATGACAAATTTTAAAGGTTATAAAATGAAGAATATATTTGAACTAAAATAGTTGGCCAAATATGAAGAATGTTTGCTCTGGCATGTCCAGAAACTTCAGCTCTGCAAACATTTTACCAAGTCTGCAAAGAGAAGTAATGGCAATAGTACTCTGGTCTCCATAGCTCTAAAGAATCTGGCTGTTCAAACTACTTTCTAGGCACAATACCAATCACTCAACTGAGTTTATCAGTCATGGTGAATGGCACTTGCACGTGTTACGAATGTGCCACAACTCTGAGGGGCCGAAGGGTACAAAGTCACCCCCTCCTTTGTAAGAATCGCAAGACCGCTATTAGTTCAGGTCTGGGACCCAGGAAATGAGAGAGATACACATCATGGCAATAATGAGAGAGAGCGAGACGCCAGATCACAGCCCCAGCAGTTGCCATAGACAACGCAGAATACACAAGGTAGGGGGAATGCCTCCTAACAAAAGCGGGACGGAACCATTGATTACTGCCATTATCTCTTGGAAACAGAATTGTGTATTGAGTACTGTACTACTCATTGAAGCCCTCAGGGGACAACCAGAGTGGGCTGGTTGAGGGATTGCATCATCCCAACCTGATTGACATCTGAGACCCCGTGAGTAAGGATAAAAGAGGGTCTGGGGAACAACCCCTTTAGACACACCAGGAGAAACACATGAGACCGGTGGGGGCTTGTGTGTGTCCATCCTTGCCTGGATGACAAGTCCTCCACGGAATGGCCTCGCTAAAGAACGAATATGGCTCAAGGAAAGCCGGCAAGTTTCTTTTCTCAAAATCTCTCTCCAACAACTGCAAACCCAGCGGTCCCCAAAGGCTGAAGCCTGCATGAACTGAGTGACTTTTATATTTCCATCGGACAATACATTATCCCCTAGACAACAATAGAGCTTATTTCTCGTTATTATTATATCCGCACTTTCAGATTTAGTATTGACGACGTATATTATCTGTATGTTTGCATTGATATTATTTTTGTGACTTTTTACTAATAAATACTGTTAAAAATAGTATCAGACTCCAACGGACCTCTCTATCTTTGCTGGTAAGTGACCCAGTTACAGGGTTCGTAACATACGTAATTTTTAGATAGATAGATAGATACTTTATTCATCCCCAAGGGGAAATTCAACATTTTTCCAGTGTCCCATACACTTATTGTAGCAAAACTAATTACATACAGTATTTAACTCAGTATAAATATATGCATCTAAAATCACCCTCCCAAAAAGCATTAATAAATAGCTTTTAAAAAGTTCTTAAATAGTTTACTAAAGTGCATTGAGTGGTAACTTAAGCTCAGTCCTAACCCCAGTACTTTAACATGTCTTGCCCCTGGTGGTTGAATTGTAGAGCCGAATGGCGTTGTTAGATCTAATTTATGTAGAATCAAAATCATTGTCCGAACAACTAAACTACTGGTCATCAATTCTGCATGAAGGCAATATTCTCTATCTTTTCAAAATGATATTGAGAAAGATTTATCACCAAATAGAAAACTATATCTTTCTTTTCAGTGTGATTATCACTCCATTTATTGCTCTGTTTACAACTGTGCATTTGATAAGGAATTTAAAAACAAAAGTTTGTATAAAGGCATCTAAGATTGCCTAAGGATTTATCAAATAGGGTCCTGCAAGCAACATACATAACTGACCACAAGCCATACTAGCTTCAAAAATCAACTTTTGCAGTACTGAATTTGATTAACTTCAAACGGCAGAAATATTGAATCAAAAATGAACCTGGGTAATGAACACCGTTATCACTGGTGCACATGGATTAAAAAATATCACATCACATGCCCAATATTACTTAACAAAACCAGCTGCTGACTCCTGACATTTGAATTTAAATACCAGAGTGGACATTCAGATTTAATTGTCGGAGGTCAAGGGAGGTACAGTGGTGTTACAAGTAACGCCCTGTTGTTTCCAGAAGCCCGGATTCAATCTTGACCTCAGATGCAATGTGGAGTTTGCATGTTTACCTGGGGCCACATGGGTTTTCACCAGGAGCTCTGGTTTCCTCCCACATACCAAAGATGCCTTGGTTAAAAGGTTAAATGACCATTGTAAATTGCCACAAGTTCAGATGAGGTTAGAAAAAATGGATTAATGGGTGGTATGGTAGTGTAGCAGTTAGTGTTAACTTTACAGCAGAAGTAATTGGGATACAATTCCTGCCACTATCTGTAGGGAGTTTGTATGTTCTCCCATTGACCATATAGGTTTCTTCCCACATTCCAAAAGTGCTTAAGTTAGGTCTAGTAAATTGTGGACATGTTGATACTGGAAGCATGGCAACACTTGCAGGCTGCCCCCAGCACATCCTTGGACTGTGTTGGTCATTTGGGAAAAATAAAACATTTGTTTGTTGCAATGTAGATGTGACAAATAAACCTAAGGTATATGGGTGCTTACTGGACAGGATGAACAGGTCAGTGTCTGTTTTCATGTACAGGAGAGCAGGATCCAATCTTGACAGTGCTATCACTGCAGTTTTGGCGTAATGGCAGTGGCACGAAAGGTAGTAGATTCAGCCCAGTACATCACAGGTAAAGCCCTCCCAAGCATTCAGTACATTTACATGAAACCCTGTTGTAGGAAAGCAGCATCCATCATCAGAAATCCTCACTGCCCAGGCCTTGCTCCTTTCTCGCTGCTGCAATCAGGTAGAAGGTGGAAGAGCCTCAGGACTCACACCACCAGGTTCAAGAACAGTTACTACCCCTCAGCCATCTGGCATGTGAACAAAAGGGGATAAACTACACTCACTTGCCCATCCTTCGAGATGTCCCCACAACCAATGATCTCATTTTCAGGACACAATCTTGTTATTTAATGTTCATTAGTTATTGCTATTTACTTATATTTGCATTTGCACAATTTGTTGTCTTCTGTACTCTAATTGATCTTTCATTGATCCTGTTATAATTACTATTCTATGGATTTGCTGAGCAGGCCCGTAAGAGATGAATCTCAGTGTTGTATATGGTGACTTTGGTAATAAAATTTACTTTGAATTTTAATGAGACAGACAAACCACTGTGTACATTTGGAGAAACCCAAAATCATATTTTGACTGCAATTTATCATTTTTACCAACTATTGACGTCAAACACAAGGAGTGGTCATACCTTTAATATCTTTATTTCTTTACCCAGCAAGATTTGAGATTTTGACAAATTTTTCTTGTTTATACATTTCACTGCTACTTCCCAATCCGCTTTCTGAGGGAAGATAAACAAAAACATTTATAAAAGCAAATGAGATTAAACTCAATTCAGTAAAAACATGTTCCAACACTTTGACATGCACAATATTAATTTTCTTCACTTAAGTAACATGCAAGGAGATTAGACTGAACAAAACAGAATTAATAATGGCCATTTGTTGGTTCTCACTGAACATCTGCAAAATTATGCTAACAATTAGTCCTGAGCCTTTGGCAACCGGACACAATATTAAGTACACTTAAGAGACTAGAGGACTGAAATAACTAAAATAAGTACAGTTTAAAATTAGTTTATCCCAAAAACTGGTAAAAGTTAAAAGAAAATTATAATGAGAAGTTATAGTTTAATCTGAAAATTTCATATTTCAAAAAAAACAATGTCCTCCCCACCATTTAGCACATCTACAAGCAGAAAACAGCATCTATCATCAAGGATCCCACTGTCCATCAGGAAGGAGGTACAAGGAGCCTTAGGTCCCACACCATGAGGTTCAGAAACAATTACCCTAGATTCCTGAACCAGCATGGATAAACTTCACTGACCTCAGCACTGAAATGATTCCACAACCTATAGACTCGCTTTCAAAGACTCTACAACTCACATTTCCAGCATTAAATATTTATTTATTATTTGCACAGATTGCCTTCTTTTAAAACCATAAGATATAGGAGCATAAGTGGGCATCAGAAATGTGGCCTCATCACAACAGCAGAGGCCATGAATGGATATATCAGAATGGGAAGTGGAATTAAAATGGGTGGCCACTGGGAGATCTTGCTTGTTCTGGCAGACAGAGCACAGGTGCTTGGGTCTCACCGATATACAGAAGGCCACATCAGGAATGCCAAACACAGTAAATGATGCCAACAGACTCGCAGATGAAGCATCACTTCACCTGGAGGGACTGTTTAGGGCCCTGAATGGTAGTGAGGGAGGCGGTGTATGGGCAGGTGTAGTACTTGTATCGCTTGTGTCACTTGTGGGCAATTGCCAGGAGGGAGCTCAGTGGGGAAGGATGAATGGACAAGGGAGTCGCGTAGGGAGCAACGCGTGTGGCCTGGCCTGCTGTGTTCCTCCAGCATTTGGTGTGTGTTGCTCGGATTTCCTGTATCTGCAGATTTTCTCGTTTGAGATTTACGAAAAGTATAAGTAAATAGCATTAGAAATATACCAGAGATCATCGTTTGTGGTGCCAGAGAGAAAGAGGATTTGGAAAGTTGTGAACAAATAGGGGCTTAGTGGGAGGGGTGCTTGTAGAAGGAAAGAAAGTATCAGGGATGGATGAGGCCATGATTCGAAGGTTGTGAGCTTTAAGCTTGAAAGGCCTGTCACTAGTAAAACTAGCAAGTCTAGGAGGGATAAGTAAACAAGAACTGATAATCACTTTAAGGTAAGGATGGATTGGATGAGAATTCAGCACACTGAACAGAAGTCATATAATCCTACCAAATTCACACCTTCCACGATGCATCAAAAGTTTAACTCAGGGCAAACTAGGATGTCTTAATTGTCATTGGTCTACAGCAGTTACAGTACTTGAAAGGAGTGAGTATTCATCTGTAGAACCTTAAGTTTCTAATACAATTACAAGCACCTCAATGGTCAGTAACAGTCCTACTGGAATCAATTTGGAGAATACGTGTTCAGTTTCAGGCGATTCAGTCTGAAAAAGTCACGGTGAATGTACTTGCTATTTTGTTTAGCTGTATCCCAGAAACCAACTAACTGTGGATTTGCTCCATACACAAGCTCATCATTAAGTTACTGTGAGGAGAGTTGGACACCACGTTTTTCTTACACTAAAAAAATCTCTCAACAGATAACACTCAGTGTCCACTTTATTAAATCCAGAGGGTACATAATAGAGTGACATGAAGTCTTCTGCTGCTTTAGTCCATCCACTTCAAGGTTCGACATGTTGTGCATTCAAACATGCTCTTCTGCACAGCACTGTTGTAATGCATGGTTATTTGAGTTACTGTCATCTTCCTGCTGGCGATTCTCCACTGACCTGTCACCTTAAAAAGGCACTTTCACACACAGAACTGCCACACACTGGATGTTTTTGTACCATTCTCTGTGAACATAAGAGCATAAGAAATAGGAGTAGGCCATCTGGCCTGACGAGCCTGCTGTGTCATTCAGTAAGATCATGGCTGATCTGGCCATGGACTCATCTCCACCTAACTGCCTTTTCCCCATAACTTAATTCCCCTACTATGCAAAAACCTATCCAACCTTGTCTTAAATACGTTTACTGTGGTACCCCACACTGCTTCATTAGGCAGAGAATTCCAAAGATTCACCACTCTCTGGGAAAAGCAGTTCCTCTAGCGAGTACAGTCCCAAGTGACTCAATCTCTCCTCATAGTCTAACCCCTCATCTCTGGGATCAACCTGGTGAACCTCCTCTGCACCGCCTCCAAAGCCAGAATATCCTTCCTCAAGTAAGGAGACCAGGACTGCACACAGTACTCCAGGTGCGGCCTCACCAGTATCCTGTACTGCTGCAGCATAACCTCCCTGCTCTTAAGTGCAATCCCTCCAGCAATGAAGGCCAACATTCCATTTGCCTTCTTGATAACCTGCTGCACCTGCAAATCAATCTTGATTTGTACACAAGCACTCCCAAGTCCCTCTGCACAGCAGCATGCTGCAATTTTTTAACCATTTAAATAATCTGTTCTTCCAATTTTCCTTCCAAAGTGGATGACATCACATTTACCAATATTGTACTCATCTATCAGACCCTTGCCCACTCACTTAAGCTTTCTATGTCTGTGTACTCTAGAAACTGTTGTGTGTGAAAATCCCAGGAGACCAGCAGCTTCTGAGATACTCAAACCACCCCATCTGGCACCAACAATTATTCCACCAGGGCAAACTCACTTAGATCTCATTTTTTCTTCATTCTGGTTTGTCTGAACAATAACTGAACCTCTTAAACACATCTGCATGCTTTTATGCATTGAGTTGTTGCCACAATTGGCTAAATAAATATTTGTGTTAATGAGAAGCACACAGGTGCACCTAGTAAAGAGGCCACTGAGTATACGTTGGATGCCTTCTTTAAAAATTAATCAGGACAAACAAAAGAAATGCTTACAAAGGCTGAACTAATGCCTAATAAATAACAGAACAATGTGGAATTGAAATATTGTTGTCATATAAACCTAATACTTCAAATACAACCTCAGCTGACACTATTCCACATCTTCCAATTGCTAAATTGAATGTGGCTTAGTGCCAAAAGAAAGTTGAACCTTGCCTAGCTGAGCCTGCAAAAGTACAAAGCTTGCAACAAGGTTATTTAAGCTCACTGTTGGGATACAGTAATTGGGAACTGAATAGGTGTTCTTTAACACAAAAGATTCTGCTGTTGCTGGAAATCCAAAGTACCACACACATTACAAAAATCAGCGGGTCAGGCAGCATCTATGGAGTGGAATGAACAGTCAACGTCTCAGGTTCAGACCCTTCATCAGGGCTGGAAAGGAAGGGGACAAAATCTCAACTTTGCATTTCCTCAGGCTTTTTCCTCCCTCACTTTCCAGTCCTGATGAAAAATCTTGGCCCAAAACGTCTACTGTTTATTCCCATCCAAAGGTGCTGCCAGACTGACCGAGTTCCTCTAACATTCTGTGTGTTTAAGTGTTCTTTCTTTTCTGGAACCCCACTTTGAAATCCAGATCATTAGAAAAGATGGTTTTATTTCCCATGACAGTTTACGTGAGTCAATACCAGCAATCAGTTACACACTAAAGCAGTCATTCAAAGTAAAATGAGACCACGCCAGTATGAAATATTCTTAAGGAGAGCCACAAGCCTGCAGCTTACATTTAAACTCCGAAAAATTGTAAATTTAATTGAAGATTTTCGAAGTTATTCTGAAGTTGAGGAATATAAATAGGGTTAGCTAAAAGGTTCCCCTAGCCCTTTAATAAGATCAAATCCAATCCTACATTTTGTCTTCTTCACCCTATTCCCATATTCCCTTACTTGCTCCATATATTTACTCCTAACAGCCTTGAATAAGCTTTATGACAAAGCATCTGCAACTTTTTGAGGCAAAGAATTCCAGAGCCTTACAACGCTCTTGCACTGAATTCCAGATTCACTGTTACTGTAAACAGGCTCTTGGCATCTACCCAGTCACTCCTCAAAATCAATGATGTCTCAATGAAGTCATCCATCATTCTTATAAACTATGTGTATATAAATCCATTTTATAGCTGTTACTTAACATAGGACAACCACCCAGGAATCAATCTAGTGAATCTACAATACACTGCTCCAAGGCACACAAAATTCTTCTTTAGATATGGAGACAAAGCTATACGGTACTGTTGATGAGGCTTTACTGAAGCAATTTTAGCAAGCTCACCTTATGTTTGTATTCCTGCTCCCTTGAAATAAAAGCAAACTTTTCTTCACCACATTATAATTCATCTGCCATCTTCTCACCTCCTTACTTAACTTATCCATTCCCCTTTCAGTTCTCTACCAAGTTTTGTATAGTCATCAAACATCAATTCACTGCATAAAGCCTTTTCATCCGAGGCTTCAACACTAATTGCAAATAGCTAAGGGTACACAACAGTAAAGCAGATGTCTAAAAAGTTGTCATTTTAATATACATCTTCATCTAATTTGAGAAATAAACACACACACACACAAACGTGAAACATTTCCCACCAATCAGACTCCCGTTAAATTATAAAGCCCAAAGCTGTAAGAAAATTGAATGCAGCACAGAACCTTTTGAAGTATTGTTTATGCAGGCCTCTAAGGTTTTGAGAAATTCTCTTCAAGATGTTAACTCATTCATTCTCTCTGCTGAATATTGTCGGCACCTGCAGGCAATCTTATTCATTTAGATTTTACAGAAATAGGTACAATTTTAGTAGCATCAAAATGAAAGAGAAGCCTTGCGTTTGCCCAACATACTGTTCACAACTAACAGCATATTTCCAAAGGTAGGAGAGAGGGGACAGAAGAGATGTGATGTAGATAGAAAATGTTTCACAATGACTCCCTGTGTCTACACTGTCTCTGTCAACAAGCTGCATTCTGTAGCCACTGACTTCATCCTTTCCCCAACACAAAGACTCTTCTCATGAGCTTCTTTCCGCTGTTTTCCTGTCTGATACAGGAATTTGCAATGTGGGCATTTCTAGTCATTCTGTGGCCCATATTTTAAATGAAATGAAATTGAGTTTCCAACCCAATCAGTCCATATTCTTGCCCCACTTATGTTAATTGCTCTCTCCAAGGGTGCTGGCATGCCCAATTTTATTCCACAACTGCAATTACTTCACTGGGGAACATTACTAATGACAGTGCTGGAAAATGCGTCAACAGATAACATGACATTGTGGGCTGGCAAACAAAAGCAAGAATTACACAAGAATCTTAAAGATCAAATAATATGGAAGGAATTACAGTCCTAGGGAGTGACAGATATTAAATGCATCCAATCATGGAATATAGACATAGAAGTTGTTCTGCACAAAATGGAACATTAAGTTAAAATATTACAAAAATAAAAACAGAACAAGCATTTCCAAACCTTAAATATTGCAGTAACTTGTAAAAGAAATAGGAATGTTGCAGGTTGGTGTTAACTAGAAAAGGTAATTTCCATCCTCTAATAATAGCAAATCAGTTATATTGCTACAATGTGAATTAATAAACTACTAAGTCCTTGCAGCAGCCTTTATAATGGCTTGGCACTGTCCACATGGACACACAACTACCTGTATACACTCAAAGGCCATTTTATTAGGTACACCTGCTCAATAATGCAAATACCTAATCAGCCAATCAAGTGGCAACAATTCAATGCATAAAAGCACTGGTCAAGAGGTTAAGTTGTTGTTCAACCAATCATTGGAATGGGGAAGAAATGTGATCTAAGTGACCGTGGAATGATTGTTGGTGCCAGACGGGGTGGTTTGAGTATCTCAGAAACTGATCTCCTGGGATTTTCATATACAACTGTCTGTAGAGTTTACAGAGAGTGGTGTGGGGGGGAAACCATACAGTGACAAGAGAAAATCTACAGATGCTGGAAATCCAAGCAACACACACACACACAAATGTTGGAGGAACTCAGCAGGTCAGTCAGCATCTGTGGAAAAGAGTACTTTCAGGCCAAGACCCTTCATCAGATAGTCCCGAAATGTCAAATGCACCGCTTTTCCATAGATGCTGTCTGGTCTGCTGATATCCCCCCAGCTTTTTGTGTGTGTTGCTAACATACAGTGAGCAACACATCTGTGGGTGAAACACCTGGTCAATGAGAGAGGTCGGAGAAGAATAGCCAGACTGGTTCAAGTTGACAGCAAGGAGACAGTAATTCAAATAACTACACGTCACAAGGGTGGTGTGCAGAAGAGCATTTCTAAATGCACAACACCTCAAACCTTGAAATGGATAGGCTACGGCAGTAAAAAACTGTGGCCATACATTCAGTGGCCACTTTATTAGGTACAGGAGGTACTTAAGCGGCCACTGAATGTATATTCTCACCTTTCACATTACTCATCTCCTTCACCAAGGTGTTATGTTCTATATGGAATTGTTTTCCTAGCAGTTGAGTTATACACCAAGATAGAATCAAAGAAGTGATGTCCCTCACTATTTCCCCATGTGCCTCTTTGAATGACTGAATACATTAAACTTAGGTACACCATACAATTAAATCCACACCTTTCTTTTCTTGTGAGGTCATTCCAAGTATCACACGTTCCTGTTTTGAAAAGATCTCATCCATTGCTGCTGGGTCTGATATTTTCTTTAATTTTATCTAGTTTTCAAAGCAGGGGACCAGTGGCAAGCTCAGTAATCATCACTAATTTCCCCATGACAACACAGTTCTGAGGAACTCCTGTAGTGATTCCCTTAGGCTCCAATAACACTGGACAACACAGATTTTACTTACTGAATATTTTTGGGTGCATCTTCTGCAGTTTGGGCTACTGATCATGAAAATTGTCATGAAATTTCCCTATCAGGCACCATTTTACAAAAATCACCTGTATTTATTACAATTCATAATTGAAGTCAATTAAAATGTTGCCCACAATGTAAGCTGAAAAGTTTTCAATCTTGCCCAGGCATGCCTGGGCACGCTTTGCCAGGTGGAGGCTGCAAAACAGGTTTTAGAAAAGCTATAAATTTCCATGAAGGATTTTGATATTTGAGACAGCTGTTTTCCAGAATAACTGATGCCAAGATTAAGGAAGACATTTCTGTTGGTCCACAAATCAAACAGATCATCAATGAACACACAATTTAAAAAACAGTGGAACGAGAGAAAATTTCACAGAAGGCATTCAAGAATGTTGTTGAAAATTTTCATGCCAAGTACAGATCATCAAACTACATGCAGCAGCTTGACAACATGTTTCAAGCAGTGTTTCCCTGCTGTCAGTGATGAGCATGCTAAAACATTTCACTAAGACAATGTGGATATGGAGACACTGTGTCAGGGCAACTGTAATCTATCAACGTTGGCTGATCATTGTTGGGACACTTAAGCAAGAAGCCTCTGACACCAAGTACAAATGAAAATCGTCAACAAAACATTTTAGCTTAGATGAATTATTACAAAGCGGCAGCACTGTTATGCAATTAAACAGATTATATTCAATAAAATTTAATTTCTTGTTTCTTCAAATTCCCAAGTGATACAAGTAGTCAGAAATTATATTTGTGTAAAGCTTCAAGCAGTCAATCATAACCAAAAACAATTTCTGAGGAAGCAACTCTTCCGAAAAAATTTGTTTTTCAGTGTAATCACAATCATCAGACTTGTGTGAAGTCCCACTCTATCTTTCTTTTCCCTTTGGCTTCAGTTTTGCCAAGGATCCTTGATGAAATACTGACTTGATGCCAAGGGTCTTCATCTTCTCTAATTCAGCCCTTTGGTTTGTATTTGGACCACAGTTGTGAGGAGGTCCAGAGCCTGGTGCTCCTGGTCAAGCCCAAATTGAGCAGCAGTCAACAGTTTATTGGTGAGTAGGTGCCAGTTCAGAGCAATATCAGTTACAGCTTTTATCACTGGTGTTTGAGAAGTGACCAACTGGGCCAGGTTTATCCTTGAGAAGGACAGAATAGGGTACCTGCCGGAGTAGTACAACTGCAATTTGCTCACCATCACCTTCCCGAGATAACCACCTACAGCAATGCCAGTGACATTCATATCCAGAACAAAACAGTTCCCCTCAGTTCCTCAAATAGTACCAATGGTAATGTAGAACTGCACCACAAACACATCCAACAGTATATTAAAAAAAAGTCTGAAGAATCTAAACACATTTTGTTAAAAGTCAGCAGATCAGGCAGCATCTGTGGAGAAAAATAAATTGCTGATGAAGGTCTCAGTTTGAAACGCTGGCTCTTTATTCCCCTCCATAGGTGCTGCCTAACCTGCTGAGTTCCTCCAGTATTTTGTGTGTGTTGCTCTGGATTTCCAGCATCTGCAGAATCTCTTGAGTTTAAGTTTTGCTATAAACAGGTTCTGTTTTGGTAAATGCAGATAGTGTTCAAACTGCAGTGCTTATCCAAACTCTCTTGTGACAACTCTGTTAACTGCTTTAACGTTAATAAGTTTACTACAATCTAAAGTATGTTTCAGCAAAACCACTAATGGACTGAAATAAATATTTGCCACACTATTACAGAGCTGTGCTGCAATGTCAGGTCAACCTCTCAGGTTTACAACTTTAAAGAAACATTAGTTTCTTGTAACAATTCAGAGCTTGTGGAAAAACTCACCATTCACTGATAATAGATAAAGTTAAGTGAGCCATTCTTTATAATTCATGAAGCGCAACACACACTTCTGGCACAGCCCTACCGAAGGAAATGCTGATCCAAACTCTGCTTCATCTACCCATACACACAAATCTTGTGCTCTCCCTGCTTCAGTGATTTTTGTCCCAATGCCTGTGCCTGGAAGAACTTGAACACAGTTTATGCACTCATACAGTTCATCATCTCCTCCGAGAATTCAGCAGTACAGTGAGGCGCATCACAAGACAAATTGAGCACTGGTGATATCTTCCTTCTTCAAATTAGCTTCTTTCAAACAATCCTGGAAATATAACATGGATGTGGCCTACATGTAAACTAGGAGAGGAGGATTTTGTGGTGTAACGAAGGCAAAGTGCTGGAGGAACTCAGCATGTCAGACAGCATCTGTGGATAAAGAATAAAGAGCCAATCTTCCGAGCTGAGACCCTTCACCAAGACCAGAAAGGAAGGGGGAAGAAAAAGGATCTAGTGCTTTCTCAGTGTATATGATAAATAAACTCTTCTTAGGCTTCCAGTCAGATACAGATATTGACTTCAGCCAACATTTCAATGAGAAACTCCACCACCTTCATCAGGGATGATGCCTGGGCATGTCTAGTTGTGTGCGTGTGCACACACACACACACACACACACACACACACGCTCCCCTATCATCTATCCCTCCTGATTGGTTAGTCCTCATACAATCAGGTTTCTGCTGTCCCACCTTGTTTACAATTGAATTTGAGTTCTTACTTACAGCAAGACCTTCATATTTGTTAAAATTCTCATTTCAATGGCTTCCTTCACCATTAGCACTGCATGGAACAGAAGCACAACATTATATTCGCAAAGGTCATACGATTGATTGACTTCGACAGCACAAAACTACCGTGCCATGCCAATGGCTTTTGGGATCACCTGGTAAAGGAAGGCACTGAAATAAGACCAGAGTATAAGAACTTTAACAAAGATGAAGGTTTCGCTCTAAGAACTGGAACTCGATTATTAACAAGATGGGACAGCAGAAACCTGACTGGCTGAGAACTAATCAGTCATAAGGGACAGACGACAGGGAGTATATATGTACACCACCAGGCTAGATGTACCTAGGCAGCATGCCTGATGAAGATGGCGGAGTTTGTCCGAGAAACATTGGATAAAATTGATACTTGTACAGACATACTTTATTGATCCTGAAGGAAACTGGGTTTCGTTACAGCCGCACCAACCAAAAATAGTGAAGAAATATAGCAATATAAAACAATAAATAATAAGTTAATCATACCAAGTGGAAATAGGTCCAAGACCAGCCTATTGACACAGGGTGTCTGACACTCCGAGGGAGGAGTTGTAAAGTTTGATGGCCACAGGTAGGAATGACTTCCTATGACGCTCAGTGTTACATCTCGGTGGAATGAGTCTCTGGCTGAATGTACTCCTGTGCCTAACCAGTACATTATGGAGTGGATGGGAGTCATTGTCCAAGATGGCATGCAACTTGGACAGCATCCTCTTTTCAGACATCACCATCAGTTATGTCCAACTGGAAGCCCGAGAAGGTTTATTCGAAGGGGGAAGAAGCCAATATAAAAAGGTGAGGGGAGGGGGAAGGAGTTGGAACTGGAAGGTGATAGGTGAAGCCAGCAGAGGTGGGGGGGGGGGGAGAAGATAGATGAGTTTGAAGTAAGGTGGGAGGTAATAGGTGCAAAGGTATATGGGCTGAAGAAGGAATCTGATAGGCGAGGACACTGAACCATGGGAGACGGAGCACTAGAGGGAGGTGACTGGAGAAGGGAAGGGGAGAGAGAATGGAGAATGGAAAAAGAAAGAAGGGGGAAGAGGGAAGAAATGACCATAAGTCAGAGAAATCAACTATGATAGAGGACATGAGTTCTACAGTGAACAAAAGATAAACTGCAATTGCTCTGGTGAACACATTTTGGGAGCAGTGCAGCAGAACCAAAAGAATATCAGCAATTAGCACTCTCAACCCAAAATATCTAGAACCTTGCAAGGAAAGGCCATTGTTAAGTAGAGCCAGTTACACTGGTGAAGGATCTTCTTCACCCAAAGAAATTAAAGCAATTCTTGAAGCTCTGTATAAACAGGCTCTGTGATGCATAACTGCAACACAAGGAACAGAAAAATCACAGGCTGCAGAAATGGGAATTATGCCTAAAACCAATGTTTCAATTATCTCTATTCCAACAAAAAAAAAGCAAATACCACAAAGGAATTTTACCTCTGAAAACTCACTAAGAAGCTCGAAGAAATTCATTGTCGTTTCAAGGTAAACGAAGATGGACAACCTACTTCTTCTATTCCAATGCCATTCATACATTTGATTATAAGATGCAGGAACAGAATTTAGCAATTCAGCCCAGCACAAAGAATCACAAAGTAGGAGTCTACCTACCTCAGTGACCCCCAAAATGGTGGATGCTTGTCTTCAGCCAATTTGATTCACTCCATGTGATAGCAAGAAACGTCCAAAAGGCTGTGAGCCCCAACAAGATTAGACCAACAGGACTGAAGACGTGCTGACCAGGTAGGTCCTGTTCACACGAAACGGTGCATTTTTAAAACCAAACAACCACTATCCAGTTCATCAATACATTCCAATTCAAGTGATGGGAGGAACAAATGATGGTGCTATCAAGCAGCACTTGCTTAGCAATGACCCACTCCCAGAGGTTCAGATTTTGTTCTGCAAAAGTCACTCAGTTCCTGACCTCATTACTAGCGTTAGTCCAAAAGCATGGCCAAACGAGCTGAACTCCAGAGCGGAAGTGAGAGTAACTATCCTTGACAGCAACTGAGGGAACAAGTAGCACATTAAGAAGATCTGGCTAACATGAAGTCAATGGCAATCAGGGGAAAACTCGTTGCTGGTTGGAAACACACCTAGCAGAAAATAAGATGGATGCAGTGGCTGAAGGACAATAATCTCAGTCAAACCATCTTGGGCAGGGATGTTTGCTGTTGACTGAATAATGTTCAGAGCTATTACATCTCTTCAGATAATGAAATAGATCACATCCAAATGCAACAAAATCTGTACAGCCCTGGGTTAATGGGTGGCAATTAATATTTGTGGCACACCAGTACCAGGCCATGACGACATCCAGCAAGTAAAAATCCAGCCATTACCCCCTGACATTCAATGGCCTTATAATGTTGCTAGTAGAGCATTGAGTGATCACGAGTGTTACCACTGATCAGAAAGTGTGGAGACACAACAAGCCTCCCCAGCATACACTCAGGATATGCCGGTTGTTAGTGCAAATGACATTTCAATGAATGCTTTGAAGTCCACCTCATAAATAAACTTGAATCTTGGGTATAGTTAAGGCAGAAGTTGATTTGTCAGGACAAGATTACAGGGAGAAGGCGGAGATTGGGGCTGAGAGGGAAATGGATCAGGCTTGATCAAATGGCCTAATTCTGCTCCTATACCTTATGGCCTAAACCACAATGTGGCTGCAAGAACAGGCCAAAGACTAGGAATTCTATAACAACTAACTCACCTTTTCTTACTCCTCAAAACCTGCCCACCATCTACAAGACTCAAGTCAGGAGTGTGTTGGATGTAGTAAGAAGTAACCACTTTCAATGACTGGACTGTTTCACTCTGGATTGACAATTAAACAATAAAAATCTTTAGTTTTTCTTATTTTTCCAAAATTATAACTTCACATGCAAATCCATGGATCAGAAAACTCCCAGGAGTGGTTCAACACATCCAGGACAGGATATCCCTAAGGTCACAGTACTTGATCTCTATGTCTGACTAAAGTGGTGACGTGGGAGGAAGAAAAACAGATATTACCCCAAGTCTGCAATGGAAATAGTGAAAAGAAAAACTCTGAGGTTGACTATTACTGCTCTCTACATAACCAAACATCCTGTCAGTGTGCATCATCCAGGGTCACCTTTGAAGAACAGTCATTTGGCAGGAATAACAGAAACAACCAGTGAAACCATATCCCAATGCAAACTGCTATGCTCAGGAGAAAACAAGACACTAGCTTAATCTTTTTTGCTAAAATATATGAACCTTCATGCTATACATCACTTACCTTAAACCAAAGAAACAAACAGGAAGCCAACCGGGCAGCAGAACAGTTCACTTGCGTGCCAGATTTCCCTTTACTTATTAGAGCTTTACAGCAGGGAAACAGGCCATTTGGCCCAACCGAAGGTTCCCATCTAAGCTAGTCCCATTTACCTGGGTTATGTCCAGTCTCCCATATCCCTCTAAACCAGGGATTCCCAAACTATTTTGTGCCATGGATCAATACCATTAAGCAAGGGGTTCATGGACCCAGGCTGAGCTCCTCTGTTCTGTTCTATCCAGTTACCTGTCCAAATGTCTTTAACATGTCAAATGTTCTACATAGGCATCATCCCTCCGTGGGAAAGAGAGCTCAGTTTGATATCCTGGCACTGAGGATATCATAGATAGTTTTCATAGATGCCAGTACCCCTGTATGTGATCCTTGATAACAAGTGCTAGTGAGGAGGGAGGGGTTTAGTTACTGAAACACTGTAAAAATCCTGACTCATCCAACATTTCACTAACAGCAGCAATCAGCTAACAAGAGCAAGAGCTCAAGGTGGTATGACCCAGGGAATGTGTGCAGGCAATCAATACAATCTTTTAACTGTCATTCAGTGCAATATCATCTTACATACAGAGGAGGTAGACGCCAGCACCTCCTGTTTACTATTTCAAAATATTTGTGAAGACCAGTGCCAGAGTGGACATTCAGAATTCCAGTCACTTGCCCAAAAAAAACAGAGTAAAATGCAAACTCTCCCTGTCATTCAGTAATTAATGAGAAAGTTGTTTCAGAGCATTGAAGTCAGTTGACAGGGGAGCAAAGACATAGAACATAACCACACAGTACAGGCCCTTCGGCCCACTCTTTTTTTTTTGTTATCCATGGGACCATCTAAGAGTCTATTAAATGGCTAACGTGTCTGCCCCTCTACCACAAACCCGGGCAGTGCATTCCATACACCTCACCAACATCTCTGATATCCCTCTAGTACCCTTCTTCAATGACAGTGTCACAGAAAAGTACAGCACAGGATCAGACCCTTTAGCCCATCTAGTCTGTGCTTAACTGTTTAAACTGCCTACTCACATCGACTTGCACCAAGACAATAGCCCTCCATTCCTCTACCATCCATGTACCTATTCAATCTTCTCTTAAACATTGAAATTGAGATATACATCACTTGTACTGGCAGCTCGTTCCACATTGTCATCCCCCTTCGAGTGAAGAAATTACCCATGTTCTCCTTAAACTTTTCTCCTTTCACCCTTACACAACGATCTTTAGTTGTAGTCCCACCCAACCTCAGTGGAAAAAGCCTGCAGTTACCTTATAATTTTGAATACCTCTGTCAAATCTCTCTTCAATCTTCCATGTACCAAGGAATAAAGTCTAAACCTATTCAGTCCGCTTGTAACTCAGGTCCTCCAGTTCCGGCAACATCCTTGTAAATATTTTCTCTACCCTTTCAAACTTATTTACATCTTTCCTGTAGGTAGGTGACCAAAACTCCACACAGTATTCCAAATTAAGCTCCCCAATATCTTATACAACTTCAACATAACAGCTCAACTCCAATACTTCAATCTATGAAGGCCAATGTGCCAAAAGTTTTCTTCATGACCCTCAACTACATTAAAATTACACCCTTTATTGTTACCTTTATCTACCCTGGGAAAAAGTCTCTGTCTATCCACTCAATATAAGCCTCTTTCTTGTACACCTCTCACCCTCCTCCTTTGCTCCTCATAAGATATCCATTCAGCAAACGATCACACACTGCTTTAAAGTACACTGCATCCGATTTGTTTTTTTTAAATTGGTTAATAATAACCAATGTCATGAGGAACCAAGAGTCATTCGTCTGTTCTTCAGACACTGAGATCATAGCTCATCTTTTACCTAAGAGTTACATTCCTGTACTAAACTTTGATGTTAAAAATACCCCAACCCCGTTGACCTCGGTCTTGGAATCAAACACGTGTGATGGACGTCTGTCTGTGAATAACCCTTCTTGCTCATTTTAATCAACTGTTTAACACTGGCTTTAAACTACTAAATCAAGGCATAAAAACACATTTAATGCAATGTACTTATTTTGATTTAAAAAGAATGAAAGGGAAATCAAGCACACTTTAGCAAAATGGCATGTATTATTCACCAGGTGTATTGCACCACCGGAGAGAGAAGGCGTCAGATGACAAAACACAAGACCACAACAGTGGAAAAATAGTTAGCACGAACAATCAGCAATGAAATGTCACAACTCCGAGTTCCACAAAAGATCTGTACGTGCATTCACGAACATGCAACATTAGAGCCACACTCATACAACATTGATTTGATTGTAATTTACAGCAAATTTGTATGCCGTCGAGTCTGCAAACGAGCCCATAGTTGAGGGTTCGAATACTGATGCCGGCTGAAGTTTGCAAAAGCACACCAACTAACAACCCAGCAAGCGATGGATTATTACCTTCCTGTGGCGGCCTTTAAAGACCACAGCGAAGGCTCCGTGTCCTATGAGATCTTTCCTGTTGTACTCGAATTCCCCCACTACCTCCATAGCCGGCACTGCCGAGGGGCTAAGAGGAAAAAAAGGACGAGATAGAAGTGGTGATTGAAGCTGCTGCTGCTGGCAGTGTTTGCTGCTCCCTCTTGAAACAGGCGGCAAGGCAGAGCCCGAGCTTTCCAGCGAGCGGCATCAGCTGTGAAGGAGCAGAGGCGGCTCTGCCACCATAATCCCATTCCACTAGCGCTCGGTTGCTGCGCATAGTTAGCAACTATGCGGTGTATGGAGGGGGGGGGCAGTTACATGCGTGTGTTACAAATCAGGCTGATGTGGAGGAATCCACCTTCCTGCTATAGAGCTTTTGCGGCATTTTTGTTTTATTGTTTCTTTTGTTCCGGCAGCGGCACACGGCCGCGTCGCTCCCGCCCGCCGCCGACCAACAAGCTCTGCATTGCCAAGCGGCCGCGGCGCCTTTTATAGAGAGCGTGGCACACCCGCCTACGTCACCGTCTCCTTGCCCGTGCCAGCAAGAAGTGCAGCCTTCTCTCTCCCCCCCCCCTTCTGAATGCGCCGGGAGGCGGCTGTGCCCCTTATTTTCTGTCACAGTTCGGAAAATGGCGACAAGACACCGCCCGCTTCGGGCAGCGGTGACACTGGAAGCGGACACCGAGCGGAATAACGGTTGGTTTTATTTCCCCCCCCCCTCCCCCGCCATCGCTACCTTCGCACTCTCCGTCCAAAGCGGTATCGATCCGCGCGGTTTGTTTACATGGCGCACGCGGTGCACTCCGGCCCGTGCCCATCCGCCCCTTGCAAAGTAATCCGCCCCCAACTCCCTTTCCGGCGAGGAGCGTCCGAGCCCCGCTGGACGAGCCGGTCCGCTCACCAAGCTGCGTCAGGGCCGTGCTGCATTCTGCGGGCGCAGTGGCAGGAGTGGAAGCCCAAGAATCTTCGTGTAACTTAATCCTAGCATGATTTGTTTTTATATAAAAAAAAGCGATGCTCTGTGTATTACGTTCCCTGGTTCCGTGCGTCACTTCCGGTCCTTATGTAAACGCGCGACTTGATTGACAGGCACGAGGCCACTCGGCCATTTCATTGGGCCATTTGGCCCTCTGTAAGGGCATAAGACTTGTCAGCTTCTCCCCCCCCCCCACCCCCATTCCTATCGCGTACTTTCTGGGAACAAACATGTAAGCAAGACCATGTTGCACAACTTGATACAAGAGAAAAGTATCTTGCTGAACTTGCTATTATTAAACTTTAATAATGTAGCTGAGATACAAGATCATCGCATAGGTTATTAGAACTACTATTATTTCTGCTGTCTTATTGAGTCCACTGCTGAGCAACGGTCAGAGCCTGATTTATTATTACTGAAGCATGGAATACTTTGTAGCGGCAGTAGTGCAAAAACATAAAAGGGATAAAGTACAAAATTAAATAGTGCAAAAATATAATCAGTTAGTGATCATAGGTTCATTGTGCATTCAGAGGGCAGGGAGCTGTTCCTAAATCATTGAGGGTGGGTCTTCAAGCTCCTCCTCTCTGGTGTAACAAGAGACTATATACTGGGATAGTGAGGATCACTGTCTTGTGACACCATCTCTTGAAAATATCTACAACCTTACTTTGCTGGGAGGGTCCAAACCAGACCATGATGCTCTGCACCTCACATCTGTTGAATTGTGCAAGAGCCTTTGGTCCTGCACCAAATCTCCTCAAACTCTCTAACAAAGTTAAGCTGCTGGCATGCCTTCTTCATCACTGCATCAATGTGCTGGACCCAGGACAGATACTCTGAGATGTTGATACCTAAGAACTTGAAGCTGTTCACCCATTCCACCAATGACTGTCCATTTAAAGACGATACAACATGTATCAATGCTTCACACATGTATCACCAGACAAAATACAGCAAATGGTCACATATTGGGTTATTAGGATAGATAACCCAAAGCTTGATTAAAAAGACTGATTTTAGGGAGACTCAGGCAGACTAGGGAGAGAAATGTTAAGTTCAAGTTTAACCATACATGAATACCCTTCACAAACAAGAGAAAATCTGCTGCTGTCAATCCAAGCAACACACATAAATTGCTGGAGGAACTCAGCAGGCCAAGGCAGCGTCATTTCAGGCTGAAACCCTTAATCAGGACACATGAAACAGCATTCCTCTGAATCCAAGGTGCAAAACACATTACCAACAGTCATGCACAGCACAAGACACAAGATAACAAGTAAACAATCAGTCACATGAATTAGATATATAGCCTGTCCCTCAGTGGCATGTCCTGCAGCTTGAATTCTAATCTTCACTACAACAGAAGCCACGTAGCTCCCCTGCCATCTGTCTCACCAAAAAACAGGGGTTCAGGACTTGCAGCATTGTACATTATCTTGCAATCGCACGAGAAACAACCAAAACAATCACTCACAGTTAGACCGCACACCGACTCCAATGCCTCCCTACAGCGGGCAGTGACCTTCCACACCAAATCCGGCTCCTCCGCAAACGAGCAACTTGCTGGAGGGCTAGACCTGCAGTACCTGAAGTTCTTAATGTTCAGTATTGTCCTGTGATCATAAAAAGACTTTAAAATAAAACATTAAAACCTTTAGCTGACCTCTGAACACACTGCCTTACCACCAGAATTCCCAAAATCGAGGACATCTGCAAGGAGGCACCCGTCCAGGATGTGCTCTCTTGTGGTTTCCAGCTCGAGAGGAGGTACAGGGGCCCACAGTCAACTGTTCAGAAACAGCTTCTTCCCCTCTGCCATCAGATTTCATGAACACTGTCCCTTAAGAGCACGGTTCCATTTTTAATATTACTTTTGTATTTTATAGCAAGTTTATCTTTGCACTGCAAAGCAACAATCAGAATCAGGTTCATCATCATGACATACGCTCAATGCTCACTTTATTAGGTACAGAAGTGGAACCTGGTGGGGCCTTCTACTGCTGAAGCCCAGCTGCTTCAAGCATCAACAAGTTGTGTGTTCAGAGATGCTCCTCTGCACACCACTGTTGTAACGTGTGGTTATTTGAGTTACTATCGCCTTCCTGTCAGCTGGAAGCAGTCTGGCCGTTCTCCTCTGACCTCTCTCATCAACAAGGCATTTTCACCCACTGCTCACTGTGCTGCTCACTGGATTTTTTTTTCTTTTTCACACCATTCTCTGTAAACTAGAGACTGCTGTGTGTGAAAATCCCAGGAAGTCAGCAGTTTCTGAGATACTCAAACCACCCCATCTGGCACCAACAATTATTCCACAGCCAAAGTCACTTAGATCACATCTCTTCCCCATTCTGATGTTTGGTCTGAATGACAATTAAATCTCTTGACCATGTTTGCGTGCTTTTATGCATTGAACTGCTGCTCCACGAAGGGCTGATTAGATATTTGCATTAACAAGTGGGCATACCTAAAAGTAGCCACAGTTGTGGGGTGGAGATACATCTCTACCAAAGCAATAAGGTGCTCTTTCCCTCCACTAGCCTGCAGGTCACCCTTGGGCAAGTTGTAGCACCTGCTTAGCCAACCACCCCCACCCTCCCCCCACCAGATCAGGGTCACATGAAGCCATGGGAGCAGCTGATGCATATCACAAGTCCTGGTTATGTGACCACTGAGGCCAGGCAGACAATCTCTGAAGAGTATTGATAACGGCTGGGGGCCACCCTTCTTGTAAAGACACTGCCCAGAAGGCAGCAATGGCAAACCACCTCTGTAGAACAATTTGCCAAGAACAATCATGGTCATGGATAGAGAAAAGACCATATCATCCACATCACAGGACACAGCACTTAATTATGATGATAACGAAAGCATACAATCTGAATGGCAACTTATTAGGTACAAAGTGTGTAATCTTTGGCCTTTGCAACAGAAGAAACAGTCGCTAAGAGTAAAGAAATTAACAAGGATTAACAAAGGGAAATAGTGGCAAGAGGAAGATTCTTGGCTCTTTTTCATAATCTATAGAATTTGGGAACAAGACAGCTACTTCTATGGCCGCCTCTTATAGTACTGTGAGATGCAGGTTACTAATCCTTTACAATTTACAGCAATTTTCCAGCACTATTTTAAACAAATTTCCTTTATTTGTTCTTTTTCAAATTCAAGGTCGGGTTTAATTGTCATTGAACCCTACACATGAATACAGCTAAACGAAGCAGCATTCCTCTGCGGCCAAGGTGCAAAACACAGAACTAAGTCACGCACCGCACATAATTATGATAGCAGATATACATAGCTACAAAATAGATATATATTAATAAAATAATAACGTAGTCTAACTCCGAGTGCCACTGACTGCAGATTGATATAGCAATTTATTGGAGTTTTTGTTTGAAAAATCTCTGGCTAGGGGCCAACAGTGGAGGATCATTAAGTCACAAAAGGTAATTGGAGAACGTTTCAGAGATGGTGAAATAGGAGAGATTGTGAAGAGGATTAAAAATTCTCATACCTCTCTGTGTGCCTTCATGCGAAGCTGGCATGTGTTGCTATCACAAAAACACTAAATGTAAATACTATTTGTCATTGAGGTTGAAATTAATCACGAGAATTATGAGAATTAATCTAATTTTCATTTGAAAATTACAAATTAACTTGTTTCACCACACCTTCAGGCAACTCACTCCTGATTCTTAGAAGCTCAAACTCTTGCTAATGCAAGCCAAGTATTTTCAAATATGGTAAATTAAGTTCAGGGCTAGTGCTACTTCAAGCCTTGATTTGACCACAAGACATAGGCCATTCAGCATATCAAGTCTGATCTAACATTCCATCATAGCTGATTTATTATCCCTCCCAATCCAATTATCCTGCCTTCTCCCTGTAACCTTTGATGCCATTACTAATCAAGAACTTAAGCTCTGCTTTACATATGTAAACCCCTGGGTCGCCTCAGGCTCGCTCAGCTCATTTCGTCTAGGGCAGGGGTCAGCAACCTTTACCGCTGAAAGAGCCACTTGGACCCGTTTCCCACAGAAAAGTAAACACTGGGAGCCGCAAAACCCGTTTGACATTTAAAATGAAATAACACTGCATACAACGTTTTGTTTTGCCTTTATGCTATGTATAAACAAACTATAATGTGTTGCATTTATGAAATTGATGAACTCCTGCAGAGAAAACGAAATTACATTTCTGCATGCAACAAAAACATTTTGAACTCCGAAAAAGAGACGTTGGGTTGAAGGTTACTTTTAAGTAAAATACTCAACGTCTATTTGAGTCCTTCTTGTATTTATGAAAAACGCCAAACTTAAATTTGCCGCCAGCAGCAAACCAAAAATAACGTCAGCCAGCTGTCAACCTGAAAAATAAAAGGACTATTTCACTGAACAATGAAAACATATGAATATACGTAAAATAATAGGCAATTAAAATATTTATCATACTTGTTCAGGTTGACTCACACCTGACAATGCTGTCGTATTCAGTAGGGATGGATCGATGCTTAGGGGAGTGACCGGGAAGGATAATGTGTTTTTTTCCTCTCTGAACTCACAGAAGCGTTTCCCAAACGATGTTTGCATTGCGATGATTGCAGAATGTAAATACTCCGAATTTATCATGTCGTGACCTTGTTTGAACTCTCTCAAATTGGGGAAGTGAGACAAAGTGCCTTTCTGTAAATCTCTGGCAAGCAACGTCAACTTGCGCTCGAATGCCAAAACATCCTCCAACATGTGCAGGGCTGTACGTCCTTACCCCGTTGAAGAGCTGTGTTCAGCGTGTTCAGGTGCGCTGTCATGTCTACCAGGAAGTGTAGCTTTTCCAGCCACTCTGGCTGTTCCAGCTCAGGAAAGGTGAGCCCTTTGCTGCCCAGGAAAGTTTTCACTTCTTCCAGACACGCGACAAAGCGTTTCAGCACCTCCCCTCTGGACAGCCAGCGATAAAAACAAGTTGCAGCGGCATGCTACACGCAGTCAGTAAACTGCAGTCAAAGATAGCTTTATTCGAACTAAACAGCCTTGCTTTTAAGCCTCCCTCAACCCGCCCCCCCATGGGCGCGGATGCTCCAAAAGACACGTACTCACAAACCCCCGTAGGCTATCTCCCTTAGCCTGAACGCTGGCTAATTGTGAGCCGGTTCGGATGTGTCAGAAAATGGGTCGCCACAACGTCTTATTTAGATTGTACGAGATCACCATAATCTTCAAATTTAGATTTACATTTCAAAAACTAACAAACTAACATAAAATACATTTTAATTAAATATGACCATGTAGCGGTGTGCTACACGCAGCGCTAAAATTACGACACATAGTCGGTAACTGCAGTCGAAGGAAAAAACTTTATTCGAAATCTTCAGCCTCACTTTTAAGCCTCCCTCAACCTGCCCCCCCCCCCCCCCATGGCGCAGAGGCTCCAAAGCTCTGTGCTCGCAAACCCCCGTAGGCTATCTAATTGTGAGTCGGTTCGGATGTGCCAGGAAAAGGGTCGCCACAACCAATTATTTCCCAAAGCAACAGGGAGCCGCAGCACAGACGTAAAAGAGCCACATGTGACTCCGGAGCCGCGGGTTGCCGACCCCCGGTCTAGGGGGAGCAGCCTTCGGCCCCGCCAAACTGGGTAATCAGCTGGTGTGGATGCTGTGTGATGTCCCCGCCTCACCCAAAAACAGATAGTACACCATATGCGATTAAATGAGTACAATTTATAAAGGTTACTATAACTAAGTGATTAATAACGATACAGTATATATGAAGAGAAAATTAAAGAAAAGGCGCCAAACTTATCAAAGTCCAAACCACTTCGTGCACAGCCGTTGGAGCTCAATTACTGAAGTCTTCTGGCCACCATTCGATCCCCTCCGAACTCCTCGACTCGCAGCTCAGGACCCTCCGAACTCCTCGGACTCTCCAAACCGCTCAGGACCCTCCGAGTGGTCAACCAAGCACATCTAGCTTCATCCCCCCCCCTCCTTGGAGAATCTCCCGGCCTCGGACCCCCCTTTGGGGTCCGATCCTCGCCCAGCTTAGAGCATCGCGTCCTCTCTCTCGACCCCCTCGCGCCGATCTGCCCAAAAGCCCGTCAACAAAAGCTTACAGACTCAGAAGAAAGAACATTAATCCCCATTTGGTTTACAAAGGAATACCATTCTCGTTATCAGTAAATTAACATTCCTGCTAGTTAACAAAAAAGAAGAAACCCTCTTTACACATACAAGAGAACATCTGCAGATGCTAGAAATCTGAGCAACAGACACAAAGTGCTGGAGGAATTCAGCAGCATCTATGGAAAAAAGTACAGTGGACATTTCAAGCCAAAACATTGACTGTACCTTTTTCCATAGATGCTGCCTGGCCTACTGAGATCCTCCAGCATTTTGTGCGTGTTGCTCCGCTTACATATATCCAATGACTTGGCCTCCACAGCCATCTGTGGCAATGAATTCCACAGATTAATCATCCTCTGACTAAAAAAATTCCTCCTCATCATTGTTCCAAAGGGACATCTTTGTATTCTGAGGCTGTGCCCTCTGGTCCTGGAGCAGGGGTCGGCAACCTTTACCACTGAAAGAGCCATATGGACCCATTTCCCACAGAAAAGAAAACACTGGGAGCCACAAAACCCGTTTGACATTTAAAATGAAATAACACTGCATACAACGGTTTTTTTTGCCTTTATGCTATGTATAAACAAACTATAATGTGTTGCATTTATGAAATTGATGAACTCCTGCAGAGAAAACGAAATTACATTTCTGCATGCAACAAAAACATTTTGAACTCCGAAAAAAAGACGTTGGGTTGAAGGTTACTCCATGGTTAGCCTACCTTCGATCGAAAAATTAAAAGAAATCGCGCACTGGCGGGTGTCAGGGATTGGCAGTGGTGACATATATTAATCGCGATAAAAAACACGTTGTGGCGGTGTGCTACACGCAGCGCTAAAATAACGACACTGCAGTCAAAGATAACTTTGTTCGAACTAAACAGCCTTGCTTTAAAGCCTCCCTCAACCCGCCCCCCCCGTGGGCGCGGATGCTCCAAAAAACACGTACTCACAAACTCCCGTAGGCTATCTCCCTTAGCCGGAACGGTGGCTAATTGTGAGCCGGTTCGGATGTGCCAGGAAATGGGGTCATCACAATGTTTTATTTAGATTGTACAAGATCACCATAATCTTCAAATTTTGAATTACATTTCAAAAACTAACAAACCATGGGGAGCCGCAGCACAGAGATGAAAGAGGCGCATGTGGCTCCAGAGCCGCGGGTTGCTGACCCCTGTCCTAGAGTCTCCTGCGATAAGAAACATCCTGTCCACGTCCACTCTATCTAGGCATTTCAATCCTGTCTTCCACAACAAACCAATGGTGTCCTGTATTGGTCTTCCAACAGGTTTCTCAATGAAATACATGCATGATGCCAAGTAATTAAGTTCATATGTGGGACAAAGGAAGAATATAAGAATGCTTGTGCACAGGGTATTAGTTCCACTAACAGCTCTGAATCCCAACATAACATTTGCAGGTGAAGCCAGAAGGTTGATGGGAAGTCCTGAAATAGAGACCCATTGGCCACAGCCCCAACTCTGAGAATTGAATTAATTGAAATTAATTTATTTTGGTCAGTATAAACACAAGTCTGCCCATGCTGGGTTTGGAGGGCTGTGTATATGTGTGGGAGGGGTAATGGGGCTTACTTTGCTGCTGCCCATCTGTTACTTGTGCTGTGTTGTTCGGCCGAGCACCGCGGATATGCCAAGTTGGCACTGGAATGTGGCGCCCCCTGCTGCTACCTCCAGCGCATTCTTAGGTGTGTTGGTTGTTAAAGCAAATGGTGCTTTACTACTCTATGCTTCAACGTACAAGTGATAAATGAACAAATCTTGAGCTTGTAATTCAATCTAGCTCCAGCTGTTTCACAAAATGCAGTTAATTTGCTGTAAATACATACTGTTGACTTTTTGTACTGTTCACACTCATAACTGTTCTAAAGTTGACAGTTTTTAAAACCATAAGACAGATGGAAATCAGTCTGTGGCAAGCCTTTTGAATATCATTCTACATCTGAGCAATTACCATTATCAATGGAGCAGTTAGAAAGGGTGAGACAGCGGACTCCGATTTGGACTCGGACACACAGACACTGGGCTTTCAGCAACTCCATCAGACTTGCAGAGTTTCGCAATACACTTGCAATAGAAGAGAACGGTCTACATTTGATCACATTACAGTTCGCAGAAGCTCGGTGTACACACATTGCCACGCCTCCAGAGTGATGAACATACAAATAGGGAGGAGCAGGCCACTTGGCCTTACATGCGTGCTTCACCATTAAGTGAGACCATGGGACAATCTGACTGCAACTTTCAGCTTCCACTTATTCCGGTAACCTTTCACCCTATGCTTCTCGAGAATCTGTCCACCCCAATCTTAAAAATATTCGGAACCTGCTTTCATAGATGGCATAGAGAGATTTCCAAAGACTCACAAGTTCGAGGGAAAGTATTTTTCATAAAGGCAATTAGAAGTGAATAAACAGGTATGTCACCCTCAAAGCCTGCTCTGCCACTCGACAAGATCATGGTGATATTTCCTTGCAACGAAGGAGGCAATTTCAGCTCATCTAGATAATACCATCTGACAAGACAATCCTAGTTCCTCATTAATCTTTTCAATAAGTTACTCTCTCTACATTCTCATGAATTCCCCCCTCCCACCCCAGATTCTATCACACTTACACCCAGGTAAAAGTTGCACATCTTGGCAAAAGCCAAGCTGTCGCAGGGAGAATATGTAAACCCCATACACCTGAAGGTATTAGAGTATAAAGTTGCATTGTTTGCTGTGTAACCAAAACTATGTAGTCAGCTTTGTATTTGCTATGTATGTATCCAATTTAGTAGGAGAATGAAATCTCTGTTGTCTCTGTACTATTGAACACATCAGTGACTTAAGAATGTAGCCAAATAAGAAGATAATGGTGTGTTAATGAGAGGCTAGCTCAGAGATAACTGTGGCCAGGGATGAGGTAACACGTGGCTCAAAAAGTAGATCAGAACATGATTAAGTTAATGGGTAGAAACAATAGCGGGAAGTATGTACTGGTGATATGCTAATGCAACTAAACCAGGAGATTGCTTTAAAAAATGCTAGGCACAAGGATTGGTGGGCAATCAGCGACTAGCGCACTGACTGTCTCAGCTTTGATTTGCAAATTAAAGTTTAATACTTCTTGAAGAATCTTCTGCGTCTCCTGGTTGTTTGTGGGGCACAAGAAAGCACAACAAAAATTGGCGTAGTCGGCAGGATCGGAAAGAGACCTGTGGAAACGGCAGATTGGGGACACTACCCAGTTCTCTAGGGAACCCCACAGGGCTAACAGAATTAAGGGTGCACCCAAACAAAAGGTAAGCGCTTTTTGCGACAATTTGAACTAAGAATTCTGTTGGCTTTGGGGAGGTCTTGGAATCTCAGAAGTGTGGGACCACTGCCGAAGGGTCTCTCTAGTCCAAAGAATCTGGCAGAATTGGGGGTTAACAGGAGGCTCAGAGGATTGATCAAGAACACTGCAATGAGGGTAAGTACAAATAAGCTAATAAGTGAAGAAAAATTCCACGTGGTGTTGGTAAGACCCTGCTTCGTATGAAACGAAGGTCTGAACAGGCAGGGAAAGGAAAAATAGAGAAAATCCTCGTGGATACCGCCTTAAGAGATAAGGGTCTGAATAGACGAGGTGCAAAGAGAAAGTTCTGTGGATACCGCTCTAAGTAGAGGTCTGTACAGGCAGAACAGAATAGGAAACAAGGACAGTCCAATATATAGTTTAAAGCACTGGTAGATAGACGATAGACTAGGCATAGAATTAGAGTAAATAATATTAACCAGTAAACGAACTGTGAATCTCTGAAATACCTTAAAAAGAGAGAACAACATGACAGGTAAAGGAACGGCAGTAGAGATTCTAAGCAAAAAAATCCCGGTAAATAAATATGAGATCACAAAAACTTCAGAAAAATGGGAAAAAAGATCCAAAAACCTGGTCACAAAATGGCCAAGAGAAGGAACAGTTTATGTAAGCCTGTGCGAAGAAATGGAGGCACTAATTAAAAATTACAAACCAAAAGATAAATCTAAGAAGAGGGCAAAAAAGAGAACGAGAAATGGAAGTGCTAAAACTCTTCAGAACGGAGGGAGAAAGGCTGAGGAATATTGATTACAAGTGAGGAAGACACTAAGGTGCTGGAGAAACAGCCTGTCAGAGAGAGAGGAAGGTACAGTGAGAAGCTGGCTTCGGCTCCGTACCCGGATGCGACAGAAACAGAAAAGCCCCCTCCCTATAATGAGGAAGGAACCCCTAAGCAGTGCCCCCTGCTGACGGGAACAGTAAACATGCAGGGAGAAGTACAAGTTTGGGATAATGAGGAGGAAAAAAAACAATACGAGAAGGAAAAAGCAGCGATATGGAAGGAGATACGGGCAGAAAGGATAAAGATAGAACAGGTACAGAGAGAAATGCAAGAAATACTTGAGAGAGGAAAAGGAATATGAGGAGTATCAGTTATACCATAGAAATAAACAGACTAGAAAAGAAAGTGGCTCATCAGGGCAGGAAAAGATGAGGCATTCAAGAGGAAGTGGAAAAAAGATAGGAGATGAGAGTCTTGGAGAAACACGAGAGAAGGGAATCAAGCACGAGTAAGGATCATGAGGAGTCCCTGCCACAGGTGTACAGACACGGACAGGAAGAAAGAGAAGGTGACTCATTGGAGGAGCAAGAGTTAAGTGGAGAGAGAGAGAGAATGTGAGAATTTGTGGGGAAGAGGTAGGAGGCAGAAGCCTAGAAGAGCAGAAGGAGGCGGTAGGGGAGCGACTTGCAGAAGTAGAGAGAGAGCTAGATAAGTTACTGAGAGGGGATTGCCAGAGGAGATGCGAAAAATACTCCAGGGGCCAACCAAGTATTGAATCAAGACAGAAGGGAAGGACTCCACAGGGAGACCGAGGGAAGAAGAGGACCCCGGAGACATTTGTGTAGGAGGCTGTAAAGACATACCCTGAGACAGATGGGGAGTCAGGCGAGGAGGAGAGCCAGGGCAGGTGGGAAGGAGGAGGAAGAATGATGCCGTTGTTAAAGGATCAGGACAAGTGCAGTACATCCCTTGGGGATCCCAGGACCTAGAAGGGCTGAAAAACACTCTGCCCAATCTACATGAAGGAGCAGGGAAATGGATTAGAGCCTTTGAAGAAGAAACGGTGGGACGATTATTGGCTATGGGAGATCTGAAGGCACTATTGATAAGGTTGATGGGAACCTCCAAATTTAAAGAACTAATGGAAATGGCGTGCATAGTAAACTCAAACGACCCAAGAACTGATGGAGACGGGTTTGACAGAGTGAGGCAGAGGGTATGGCAGGCCCTCAGAAAGCTTTATCCACCCAAAGTGGACCCCAAAGCCTTAAAGGGGGATCCACTGGGAGACACTGAAAACCCAGCAGCCTACGTAGAAAACCAGTTGAAAAGGTGGAGACTGAAGACCGAGCAAGAGGTGGAGAATAGCTTATTTATGACCTCAATGTTCCGACATAGCATTTTGGATGCAATGCCTCTGCAAGTAAAATCCAAACTGGAGGAAGTGGTTGGGCTAACGTCAATGACCCCACAAGAATTTAGAGACCATGTAGTCCATGCGGTTGAGAAATACCGGAAAGACAAACGAAGGTTGGCTGGGCAGCAGGAAGAGGTGCAAAGAAAGTTAATACAAATGCAGCACGAAGAACTCAAAAAGAAGGAAAAAGAGAAAAGCAAAAAGATGCTGCCAGCAACCAGCGATCCGAGTACAGCCATCGAACTGGATGAAGCACTGTAAGACAAGGGCTGGAAAACCCCATGCCAATAATCAACATCTTTGGAAGAGCATTCCCACAAATGCCCAATCAGGAACAGACTAAATTCAAACAGCCCAGACAGGACTGGAAGTCTCAAGGAGGGGGACAGAGGAGCTATTGGCAGAGGGGACCAGTGAGGAAACAGGGGGAAAGAGGTGGAGAGACTGTGCTGGGGATGTAATCAGCCAGGTCACATGAGAAGAGATTGTCCATTTACACCATGGCCTGTCACACACCAGCAGGAACCGATTAGAAGGGAACTAAAGTTTAGCCAAGGGTCAGTATTGGGACCACAGCTATTTACAATTTACATCAACAATTTAGATGAAGGCATTGAGAATAACATCAGCAAATTTGCTGATGATACTAAGCTGGGTGGCAGTGTGATGTGTGATGAGAATTTTAGAGAATTCAGGGTGACTTGGATAGGCTGGGTGAGTGGGCAGATACTTGGCAGATGACGTTTTATGTGAATAAGTGTGAGGTTATCCACTTTGGGAGTAAGAACAGGAAGGCAGATTATTATCTGAATGATGTAGAGTGAGGTAAGGGAGAAATACAAAGAGATCTAGGAGTCCTTGTTCATCAGTCAGGTGAATCAGCAAGTGCAGCAGGCAGTGAAGAAGGCTAATGAAATGTTGGCCTTTATTACAAAGGGGATTGAGTAGAGCAAGGAAATTCTCTTGCATTTGTACAGAGCCCTGGTGAGACCACACCTGGAGTATTGTGGTCAGTTTTGGTCTCCAGGGTTAAGGAAGGACATCCTGGCTGTAGAGGAAGTGCAGCGTAGATTCACGAGGTTAATTCCTGGGATGTCTGGACTGTCTTACGCAAAGAGGTTAGAGAGACTGGGCTTGTACACGCTGGAATTAAGGAGATTGAGAGGGGATCTGATTGAAACATATAAGATTATTAAGGGATTGGACAAGATAGAGGCAGGAAATATGTTCCAGATGCTGGGAGAGTCCAGTACCAGAGGGCATGGTTTGAGAATAAGGGGTAGGTCATTTAGGACAGAGTTAAGGGAAAACTTCTTCTCCCAGAGAGTTGTGGGGGTGTGGATGCACTGCCTCGGAAGGTAGTGGAGGCCAATTCTCTGGATGCTTTCAAGAAGGAGCTAGATAGATTTCTTATGGATAGGGGAATCAAGGGATACGGGGACAAGGTAGGAACCCAGTATTGATAGTAGATGATCAGCCATGATCTCAAAATGGCGGTGCAGGCTCAAAGGGCCGAATGGTCTACTTCTGCACCTATTGTCTATTGTCACCCTGTCTGGCACCAACAATCATTCCACAGTCACAGTCAAAATCACTTAGCTCACATTTCTTCCCTCTTCTGTTCTGACCAACAACTCTTGACCGTGTCTGCATGCTTTCCTGCATTGAGTAGCTGCCACATGATTGACTGCTTAGATATTTGCAGTAATAAACAGGTGTACCTAAAAAAAAAACTGGTCACCGAGCGTAGGATCACATTGTAGCTTCAAACTTTAAACAGTAACAACACTTCAGTACAATAGAACTTTACTAACTCAAAAGTGCTTTGGGGAATCGCAAGAAGAATACTGCCAGAATGCTCAGTAACAATCTGTTTTGTATCCCTTCAGGGCGTTGTTCTCTGCTGATTTCTACTATTCTTGGAGCAGCTTGAAGTGTGCTGGGTAATGTGTTCACCACTGACAAGTTAGTGAAAGCAAGTTTTCAAACTTCAGATTTGAGTGAATGTCTCTAACCTGTCTGGACATCCCTGTGACACTTTCCTCTCCGTCCTGCAGAGAGATCGTTCAGCTGGTTGCCAATGTGGACTCAGTCATTGCCACTTTCCACTGGTTTGAAGCCATTGCAGTGAGTATTTCAGCACAGCTGTTTGAGAAATGGAAGGAACAATTTTTATAGGAACTAACAGTGGCGGTGAGGAACAGAATAGTTTGTGCTAAACTGGAAATACAGTAGGAGAATGAATAGCTCCTCCTTGCCGGAACGTGTCTGTCATAATTTCACTGGAGCTGTGATTTGCAACAGTACGAATTTAACTCCTGAAAAGGTGGGACACAGTTCTGTCCCATTAACTCTTGCATCAGCCAACAAAAATATTAACTGTCAGCTATTCACACCTTCTTTCATGAATGAGATGACTATTGTATCATTCTGCGCTCTTACTAAGAAGGGAGGGGATATTTCTATGGCCCACCCACTGGCTCCAATAAAGAGTTTGGGTTAACTCTAACCCTGGCAGGTGTTGGCTCTAATGACTGACAAATTGTCTACAGTAATAAAAGAGCAGTTTTGATAAGTGAGTGGCTCATGTCATCCGCAGCGAGCGGCCCACATCTGCAGTAAATGAGCTGCTTGCTACAAAAAGAGAATGCCATAGTAGTTAAAATGCTTGCTAACTCTAAGTGCTCAGAAAGAAAGGAGTTGAATCAGGTTTGGATTGCATTGGAGTAGTGTGACCTGAAGTGAAGAAGCTTTTTGCAGTGTTGGCCTCTGTCTAGCTGCCTCTTTGGAAATGCGAACCTTGCTTTGATGGAAGTCAGTGCAGTGCCTTCGTCTTTGTAACTGAACTCTCTGACTTAACAAAGAGTTACTGACAACAGATACAAAGTGCTGGAGGAACTCAACAGGTCAGGCAGCATCTATGGAGAGGAATAAACAGTCAACGTTTCAGGACAAGACCTTTCATCAGGACTGGAAGGGAAGACAGAAGAAGATGGGGGAAGGGAAGGAGTACAAGCTCGAGGGTGATAGGTGAGGCCAAGTGCGTGGGGGAGGAGGAATGAAGTAAGAAACTAGGAGGTCGTAGGTGGGAAAGGTAAAGGGGTAGAGAAGAGAGAATCTGATAGGAGAGGAGCGTGGGAGAAAGGGAAGGAGATGGGGCACCAGAAGGAGGTTAGAAGAGGGGAGCTGGAGTGGGGAATTGAAGAAGAGGGAAGGGGGAGGGTGAACACCTTTGAGAGGCAGTGACCTGGTACTGTGCCTGTTCTGCCTGCAGACTGTAAGTGGCGGAGTGCTGAGAGGAGCGGGAAAGCAGAAGATTGGCGCCATCGGCAACTTGGTGGGCTTCTATTCCATCGGCTTTCCCCTTGGGATCACACTGATGTTTGCTGCACATCTTGGAGTCATGGGTAGGAACTAACCTAACATGGGTATCCTTTGTGGAGTCATAGGGCAAAGGAAGAAACCATTCTGCCCACTGTTAGTGCTGACCATCACACAGTCTAACTCATCCCATCTGCCTGCATGTGGTCTACAAGTGCCTCCTAAACATATAGAGTCATACAGCAGAGAAACAGACCCTTCAGCCCATCTAGTCCATGCTGAACCATTTAAACTGCCTACACTCGTCGACCTATAGGGACCATAGCCCTCCATACCCCTACCATCCCTTAAGATCCAAACATCTCTTAAGAGTTGAAATTGAGCTTACATGCACCACTTGCACTGGCAGCTTGTTCCACACTCTCACAACCCTCTGAGAGATTAAGTTTCCCCTCATGTTCCCCTTAAACTTTTCACCTTTCTCCTTCAACCTATGACCTCTAGCTGTAATCCCACCCAACCTCAGTGGAAAAGCCTATCTGTCTATACCCCTCATAATTTTGTGTGCCTCCATCAAAGTTCCCCTCAGTCTTCTATGTTCCAAGGAATAAAGCCTTAACCTATTCATTATTTCCTTGTAACGCAGGTCCTCCAGTCTTCTTCTTCTTCCCTGAGTTTTTACGGCAGTTGGCATCCACACTGTTGCGTTCCTGCCATCTTCAGGATTTACTGTCCCTTCTTGTCCATTCACTTGACTGCCAGGTCCTCCAGTCCGTGCAACATCCTCGTGCTCTTTCAATCTTATTCACATGATGATTCACACCGTCTGGAAGGGGTACACGTTACTCACTGGGTAAAATTCTCAGCCCAAGTTCAGCAATTGAAATTCATGTGTAAGGCAGTGCGAGGGAGTGTCGCGCAGTTACAGGGGCTAAAGTCGGGGGTTTATTCCCAAGAATGTTCCCCTAAGGCGCAGCCACACACGTTGGCATGTGCTGGAAGCGATGCAAATCCCTTTCTCCTCAAGCAGGTGGTTAAGGTATCCCTGGAGTGGCTGGTGATGATACTTTAGAGTCATAGGGCAATACAGTATGGAAACAGGCCCTTTGGCCCATTCAGTCCATGCCAGTCTGTAATTCTTCCTGATCCCAATCTGCCTGTATTTTTGCACGGGGCAGCCTGCATCACTTCCCTGGCTCTCAGTCTTGTATCATGGGTCCAAGTTAGTTCCCACATAACGTCGCCGTGGTGACTGGTGGCAGGGCCAATCTATAGTTGGACTGTCCATTGCAGGGAGTCCCTAGTCCAGCAGACGGGCCTCTGTGTTCACTGCACTGTTCCGCCTTTGCAGGTCTTTGGTCTGGGTTCTTCGTCTGTGTGGTGGTGCAAGCTGCTTTCTTCTTGGTTGTGATCTACAAAATGAACTGGAGGAAGGCCTCTGACCAGGTAGCTAGCCCTCCCTGAGATTGGCTGCTGCACCCTTGGCAGCTCTCTGCATGGCTTTCTCTGCTCTCGTTGTGTCCTGATGCAATGCTTCCACGACTACACCCCGACTGGGGAGGAACTGGCCACCCCATCCCACTTGCCCCTTCCCCTGTAAACTTAACTGGTTCAAAACTTCATACACTAAATCACAGCAATGAGCTTTCCCTAGACTGCTTAAACAGTTGTTACATAGAACAGTACAGCACAGGAAACAGGCCATTTGGCCCATGGAATCTGTGCTGTATATGATGCTAAATTAAACTAAAACAACATACTGAAAATGCTGGAGGAAGCCAGCAAGTTGGGCAGCATCTACGGAGAGCAATAAAGATTCGATGCTTTGGGCCAAGATGTGATGAAGGATCTCAGCCCAGAACCTTGACTGTTTACTCCTCTCCATAGATGCTGCCTGACCTGCTGAGTTCCTCCAGCACTTTGTGTGTGTTCTTCTGGATTTCCAGCCTCTTTCTGGATTTGCAGAATCTCATGTTGTAAATCAAACTAACCCCTTTCGCCTGCACATGATCCATATCTCTCCAATCACTACCTAGTCATGTGTCTGTCGAAAAGCCTCTTAATCTCCAATATTGTGTCTGCTTCCACTACCACCTCAGAGAGTGAGCTCCAGGCAGTGTTTAACAAAGAAATCTTTCCCCCCTCACCTCAAAATATAAGCCCGCTTAGTATTTAATATCGCTACCCTGGGGGAAAAATATTCTTACTCTCCGCCCTATCTACTTTATAAACTTATCTCCAGTTGTCGCTCTGCTTCTGATGCACCAGGGAAGGAAATCCAAGTTTGTCCAACCTCTCCTTACAGCTGATACCCTCCAATCCAGGCACCATCCTGGGGAACCTCTTCTGCACCCCCTCCAAAGTGTCCACATCCTTCCTGTAATGGGGGCGACCAGAACTGTACACAACACTCTAAGTGCAGCCTAACCAGAGTTCAATACAACTGCTGACCCTTACACTCCATGCCCAGACTGATGCCATAAACCTCCCTTTACACTTGTGTTGAGATTGTCAGGGAGTTATGGACTCTGTACATGAACAGCTAAAAGTTCTGCCATTAATTATATCCTTTTCCACTGGGCAGAGGATGCAAAGGCTTGAAAACATATACCACCAAGCCCAAGGACAGTTCTTACCCCACTGTTATAAAACTATTGAATAGTTCCCTGGTATAATAAGATGGATTCTTGACCTCACAATCTACCTCATCATGATCTTGCACTTTATTGTCTGCACTGCACTTTGTTCTGCATTGTTATGGTCTTATCCTGTTCCAGCTCAATGCACCATCTCAGAATGGATCCATGTTAAATTATTTGTCTGCACTTCATTTTATTCACTGTACTTTCTCTGTAAATGTAACACTACACTCAGTGGCCACTTTATTAGGTACACCTGTATGCCTGCTCGTCAATGCAAGTATCTAATCAGCCAATCATGTGGCAGCAACTCAATGCATGAAAGCATGCAGACGTGGTCAAGAGGTTCAGTTGTTGTTCAGACCAAAATTCAGAATGGGGAGGAAATGTGATCTAAGTGACTTTGACTATAATTGTTGGTGCCAGACAAGGTGGTTTGAGTATCTCAGAAACTGCTGATCTCCTGTGATTTGCATGCACAACAGTCTCCAGAGTTTACAGAGAATGGTGCAAATAAATTCAGTGGACGGCAGTTTTGTGGGCAAAAGTGCCTATTCATGAGAAAGGTCAAAGAAAAATAGCCAGAGTGGTTCAAGCTGACAGGAAGGCGACAGTAACTTAAGTAAGCTCTGAATGCACAACACTTTGAATTTTGAGGTGATGGACGACACCAGCAGAAGGCCACAAACATACACCCAGTGGCTACTTTATTAGATACAGGCGGTACAGAATAAAATGGCCACTGGGTGTAGCTTCAGCATTCTGTGATTGCTTTTCCCTTTCCATTATGTTTGTAATGATCAGTGCGGGAGGCACACAAGCAATAGTTTTTTTACTGTATCTTGGTACATGTGACAATAGTAAAACAATTCCCAGTTAACGAGGGTGGAGACCATCGAGTTCCTCATCCTTGGCTTATTTTACTGTAATCCTCTGTCTGCCTGCCTTCCTGCCAATAGCCACACGTATAATCCTCCGTAACTTCCGCCACCTCCTACGGGATCCCACCACCAGACACCTTCCCCTCCCCCCCCCCACTCTCGGCTTTCCGCAGGGTTCGCTCCCTACGCGACTCCCTTGTCCGTTCATCCCCCCCATCCCTCCCCACCGACCTCCCTCCGGGCACTCATCCCTGCAAACGGAAGAAGTGCTACACCTGCCCCCACACTTCTTCCCTCACCACCATCCCAGGCCCCAGACAGTCCTTTCAGGTGAGGCACCACTTCACCTGCGAGTCAACTGGGGTGATATACTGTATCCGGTGCTCCCGATGTGGCCATTTATACATTGGGGAGACCCGCCGCAGACTGGGAGAGCGTTTCGCTGAACACCGGCGCTCGGTCCTACAGCAGTGGCGGGATCTCCCTGTGGCCACACACTTCAATTCCACAGACCACTCCCACTCCGACATGTCTGGCCATGGCCTCCTCTACCGTCAAGATGAGGCCACACGCAGGTCGATGGAGCAATACCTTATCACCTGCCTGGGTAGCCTCCTACCTGCCGGCATGAACATCCAACTCACTGACCTCCATTGATACCCCTGCCCCCCCCCCTTACCCCATCCCTATCTATAATTTTAGTCTGGTTCTCTTTCTCTCTTTTCCCCCTCGCTATAATCTTCCCCCAACCCTACCTTTCTTTCTCTTTTATTTCCCATAATTCTCCACCTTCCCCCACTTCTTATCCCCCCTCGACCATCCCATGTTACTTCACTCCTGATGAAGGGTTTTGGCCCGAAACATCGTCACTACCTCCTCCCATAGATGCTGTCTGGCCTGCTGAGTTCTGCCAGCATTGTGTTTTTTATTTATTTCCAGCATCTGTAGATTCACTCGTGTTGTCTAACAAAATCTATTTTGTACAGTGGGGAGTATCCTAACTGATTGCATCGCAGCCTAGTGTGGAAACACCAATGCCCTATGAATGGAAAAGCCCACAAAAAGTAGATACGGCCCAGTCCATCACAGCAGAGGCGTCCCCACCATTGAGCACATCTACATGGAGTGCTGCCACCAGAAAGCAGTATCTACCTTCTAGAACCATCCACACCATGATCTCTTCTTGTCATAGGAAGGAGGTCCAAGAGCCTTAGGTCCCACCCCACCAGGTTCAGGAACAGTTATTCTTCTGTAACCAGTAGGCTCCTGAACCAGAGTGGATAACTTCACTCACCTCAACAATGAACTGATTCCACAACTGACAGGCTCACTATCGAGGACTCTAAAACTCTTTATTTATTTATTTTTTATTATTATTTTGTGTTTGCTCAGTTTGTCCTCTTTTCCACATTGACTGATGTTAAAGTGTTTAGTTTTTCATTAATTCTATTGTATTTCTTTATTCTACGTTGAATGCCTGTATGAAAAGGAATCTCGGGATATTATATGCTGATATACGTATGTATACTTTCATAATAAGTTTACCTTGAACTTTTGAGCCATTTGCCTTCAACTCCATGAGCAATATAACACCTGCATTTATCGGACTGCAGATGGATCGTTCCTTTGCACAGAAAACTTGTTCTTCTCTTTTAATGAAGCTTTTCTGTTTCCCTTGAAGGCAATGATCAACGCTGGTATGAGGCTCAATGTGGACCCTACTTACAGCTCCAGTAACAGCCAGGCAAATGATATTCCAACAGGTACCATGAATTTAGTCACTTACCCTTTGAAAAGTGATTGCCTGAGCCCATCAAGATTAGTTTTATTTGTCACCTGAAATTGAAACGTTGAAACATACAGTGAAATGCGTCGATTTGCATCAGCATGGTCAAAGGATTGTGCTGGGGGGGCAGCCCACAAGTGTCGCCAAGCTTAGACACCAGCGTAGGTTGCCGACAACTCACTAACCCCAACCTTTCTTCCAAACGTTCCTCCAACAAGTGTTTCTTCCAAACGTTCTTTGGAATGAGGGTGGAAACCCACGCAGTCACGGAGAGAACGTACAAACTGCTTACAGACAGTGACGGGAATTGAACTGAGATCATTGGCACTTTAATAGTGTTATGCTAACCACTAGACTACCGTGCCACCTCTAGCATTTTTCTGGTAAAAGGCAATGCGAAAAAATAGCAGTATTGTTATATCTCTTATTCAACAAATAGGAGTGGAATGCCATTCAGCCCATCAGCTCTGTACCTGTCTAATCTGCATCTTTACTTCTGTATCAGCTGTCCATAGCCTTTGAATTGATTATCTTTCTTAAATTTATCTGCCTTCAATCCAGAAGAGTGTGAAGTGATAGATCTTGGAAGGTTGAACTTGAAGATCTGAGTACAGGAGTAATGGCAGGATTCTTAACAATGTGAAGGAACAGAGGGACCCTGAAGTCCTCATCCATAGACCCCTCAAAGTTGCCCTGCAGTTTGATAGGTTGGTTAAGAAGGTATATGGTGTTTTCATTAGTCAGGAAATTGAGTTCCAGAGCAACAGGGTAATGTTGCATCTCTATAAAACCCTGGTCAGACTGCACTTGGAGTATTGTGTTCTAGGATGGATGTGGAAGCTCCAGAGAAGGCCCAGAGATTTACCGGCATGCTGCCTGGATTACAGAGCACGTCTTCGGAGAAAAGGTTGAGCTAGCTAGGGAGCAGGAAAGGTCACTTAATAGAGGCATAGATTGAGTGGACCACCAGAGACATTTTTCCAGGGTGGAAATGGCTAATATTGAAGGGGCATTATTTTAAGATGATTGGAGGTAAGAATAGTGGTTTGTCCGAGGTAGGTTTTTTTTACACAGAGAGTGGTGGGTGCAGCATTGAATGTGTTGGTAAAGGCAGATACTTTAGGGGCATTTAAGAGACACTTCAAAAGGCAGAGGATGAAAGGAGAATGGAGGGTTTTGGAGGAGGGAAGGGTCGGATTGATTTTGGACTAGGTTAAAAATTTGGCACTTCATTATGGGGTGAAGTGCCTGTGCTGTGCTCTGTGTGCTATCACTCTGGGTAGGGAATTGCAGAGACTCACTGCTTCCTGCAGGCAGAGGTTCCTGCACACCCTGGGCTCACCCAGCTCACCTGGAGATACATCGTCATAACAAGGGATAAATCATGAACCACCCTTCCCAACAGAACTATCAGTTTTTTTTTTGGCCCTCTTTTATGGATCAAGCTTTCCTTTTATGGAAAACAAAAGGTATAACATGTTTTCATGATTTGTTTTTGGATGATAGCTTTGTCCTTTGGACAGCTATCTAATAAATATAATTTACCTAAAACCCATTTTTTTTTAGATATTTGCAAGTTAGAAATCTTTTGTTTAATGAGTTAGTCTTTTCCAAAACTATGTCCATTGGACATTACGGAAAGAATTTTAGCTCTGAATCCTTGTCAAAAGGGTTTAGTAGCTGTTATTTATAATATGATCATGAAAATACAGCCAGAAGTATCAGAAAAAATTAAGAAGGAATGGGAAGAAGAACTTCATTGTCTTATATCCACTGAGCAGTGGGAGAAAATTTTACTATTAGTCAATTCGTCCTTTATTTGTGTTAAACATGCCCTAATACAATTTAAGGTTGTACATAGAGCTCATATGTCTAAGGATAAACTGGCTCGATTTTATTCTCATGTTAATCCAACCTGTGACAGATGTCATTCTGATGTTGCCTCATTGACCCATATGTTTTGGTCTTGTCCTTGTTTACAAAATTACTGGAAAGATATTTTCAGTATTATTTCAAGAGTTCTGGATATCAATTTCCAACCGCCTCCTTTTACTGCAATATTTGGTTTACCAATGGTGGATAATAGTCGTTTATCCTCCTCATCTCGACGAATGATTGCATTTGTTACATTAATGGCTCGAAGATCTATTTTATTGAATTGGAAAGAAATTAATCCTCCAACTATATTTCAGTGGTTTTCTCAAACTATCTCGTTTGAGCTTAGAAAAAATTATAAATGTTGTTTTTGATCCTTCAGTTGAATTTGAAGAAACTTGGAGACCATTTATTCAACATTTTCATACGAGTTAAAGTGTCTTTTCCTAAACACTTTTATTATCCTTAATTATTTGGATGGAGGTTCGGAGTTATTGGCACTACTGTATATATCTAACATTATGCAATGGCCCATGTTGTTTAGTGTTTTTTTTCTTTCCTTTTTGTTTTTTTTTCTTTTGTTCATAAATACTATGAATTTGGGAGCCTATATATATTGATTATATATTTGAATGTCTACTTAAACTATCAACTATGTACTCTCAAACACTTTGTATTCATGTTTCATTTATGTTTGCTCAAAAATTAATAAAAAGATTTAAAAAGAAAAGAACTATCAGGCCATCTTCACCAGACAGTTACTTTTCAGTGATTGATTTGTGTTCAGCTTTCTTCAGCATTTCTTTGGCTGACCAGTGTCAGTATCTGTTTGCATTTACTTACAGAGGTGCTCAGTATACCTATACCAGAATGCCGCAAGGATTTAAACATTCACCATACATTTTTAATCAGGTGTTGAAGGCAGACCTAGAGGGCATACCATTGGAAAGTACATTGTTACAGTATGTGGATGACCTGTTGATTTGCTCCCACAGTAAGGAACAGTGTGAGCAGGACACTCTTAACTCTGTTGGAGAAGCTGGCGCACAGAGGACTTAAAGAAACTGCAATTTTGCACACAGCAAGTGGAATACTTAGGCAGGGTAATATCCAAGGGAGTGAAAGCGACAGCACCAGATCAGATTGAGGCAATAACTAAGGCCGCAAAACCCCAGACTGCAGGGCAGATGATGACGTTTTTGGGAATGGCAGGGTACAGCTCAGATTGGATAGGAGAATATGCTGAGATTGTGGCACCTTTGAGAAAGATAATGAAAGAAGCAGGACATACAAATTTGAAGAACGGCTTACAGTGGAATGGAGAGGCGGAAAAAGCTTTCAATACTATTAAGCAGGAATTGCAGTCAGCACCAACATTAGCTTTGCCTGTCTACGAGGTGGTTTTTCATTTGTATGTATCCAACCGACAGGAGGGTTATGTCACAGCAGTTCTAACACAAGAGACAGGCACAGGAAAAGCAAAGCAGCCGATAGCATACTACAGTACGAGACTAGATGAGGTGGCTCAGGGGTATCCACCCTGTTATCGGGGATTGGCGGCGCTGTAAAATGCATATGAAAAGGCATCATCTGTAACCCTGGGCTATCCCGTGACTCTGTACATACACCACAAAGTAGCAGAATTGCTGGAAAGAGGGAAATTTGTGCTGACGCCAGCCAGGATAGCAGCGTTATCAGATGCTATTGACATTTCCTGACATAACTATACAGAGATGCACTACCAGTAATATAGCCAATTTTGTCCCTTTGGGCTATGAATGAGAACCCAATGATTATGTAGGGAAGATGATGGCATTTGCCAAATTGAGAGCAGATTTATGGTCAGAACCACTAGAGGATGCAGATAAAAAGTTTCTGTTCGTAGATGGCTCTTGTTATAGGGATTATGATGGAAATCATGCAGGGTTCTCAGTAGTGCAGCAGGATCAGTCGAGCTATAAGATTATTAGGATGGAGTCCTGTCCCCAACCGTGTTCCGCCCAACTAGCGGAAATCAAAGCCCTGACAGCTGCGTGTGAAATGATGGAAGGTGAGAAAGTAGACATCTATACTGATTTGGCATATGCTCATGGAGTATGCCACTTGTCCGGGGCAGTGTGGAAACAGAGAGGTTTTAAAAAAGTAGTGGAGATCCCATACAACATTGTCAGCGAATTCTAGACTTAATAAAAGTCATAATGAAACGTAAAGCATTGGCTATAGTGAAATGCCAGGCACATAAAAAGGGAAATGATATATGTAATAACAAAGGGAAATCAAGCTGCGGACGAGGCAGCCATGAAAGCATCTGGATGTACATCAGCTGTCATTGCCCCCCCAGGTAAGCCGAACTCCAGAACCTGAGGTAGAGGACCTAATTGAAATACAAGGTAAGGCAACTTTGGCAGAACAGACAATATGGAGACGAAGGGGGGCCAAGCAGAACCCGGAAGGCTTGTGGAGCATGGAAGATGGTTTGTTGGTGGCGCCCACCCCTCTACTGACGATTCTGATTTCAGAAGCGCATGGGATTGACCATTGTGCAAGGGGGGAAGTGATAAAGAAAATAAAGGAGGATGGTTTTTGGTCACCTTATTTACAGGCTTCAGTGAACTTTGTTTTGTCACAGTGCGAGGTATGCGCTCAGAATGCAGGGTTCGGACATCAGTTATCTGACTGGTTAGAAAGTAGACTCGGAGGATGGGGAGCATGGCTGACTAAAATGGCAATAACTGTCAGTATTGTATTGTTGAGCTGTGCGCTTGTGCTGTGCTGTTTTCTTCCTTGTCTCAAGTCTCTTGTAGTGTGCGTGCTGCAACCAAACAATTTCCGATGCTCGTGGCAATTACTGAAGCAAGCTTAGTGGAGAAAGAAGCACCGAAAATGTATTGTTACAGCCTACAACACCTGCAGGATGAACAAGAGCAAAACAACAGTGTGGGAGTAGATTGTAAGGGTTTCTGAGTTTTTTTCCCCCGTCTCAGGTACAAAAAGACAGGTTTTTGGCTCAGCGGCCCAGGGTAACAGGGAGAGAATACTTTGAGGTCTTGGTGCAGAAAATTATAGTTTAACGTGAGATTTGGGAATAAGTGCTTGAGTTTATTGGGGCTTTTGTGCGCGGACTCTTAGTCTTCTTTCTGTGTGAGACCCTATGGGTCTCCTTTTTTTTCAATCTTTTTATTGCTAATAATATCAACAAAATACAATTGATATATAGGTAATGGGATTACAAACATACACATTATCATTGCACATGAAAGAATACATAAGCAATGATTACAGTATAAATGAGTATTCCCAAATCATGAATGATACAGTATATAGATGAACAAGGTGAATCTAGGTATATCATAATATATAACATAAAAAAACAGAAGAAAAAAATTATTATGCAAAAAAACTAAACTAATAATCTAATAGCTAATAAAGAAAAAAGCAAAAAAGAAAAAGAGAAAGAAAAACTGGAAAAAGAAAAAAGGGGCCGTTTATAATATTTCACAAGAATACATAATCATCAGTGTCATCAACTCCGATCCTCTCAACATATATAAAATTAAAGCTGGAAAATAGGCTTGAAACAGGGTCATATTACATCATATGAAAATATTGAATAAATGGTCTCCATATCTTTTCAAATTTAATAGAAGTATCAAATACACCACTTCTAATTTTTTCTAAATTTAAACATAACATAGTTTGAGAAAACCAATGAAATACAGAGAAGGATTAATTTCCTTCCAATTCAGCAAAATAGAGCTTCTATCCATTAGAGTAAGAAACGCAATCATTCGACAGGCGGAAGAAGATAAATGAAGTGAGTCCATCATTGGTAAACAAAAAATTGCAGTAATAGGATGGGGTTGTAAATCAATGTTCAATACCGCAGAGATAATATCAAAAATATCTTTCCAATATTTTTTCAAAATCGGACACGACCAGAACATATGAGTTAAAGACACTACTTCGGATTGACATCTATCACAAATAGGATTTATATAAGAATAAAAATGAGCTAATTTATCCTTGGACATATGGGCCCTATGTACGACCTTAAACTGTATTAATGAATGTTTGGCACATATAGATGATGTAGTAACTAATTGAAGAATTCTATCCCAATTCTCAATAGGAATAATAAGATTAAGCTCTCTTTCCCAATCATTTTTTGTCTTATAAAGGGGCTCTGAATTATATTATAAAGTTTTGATATAAGCCCTTTTTGAAAAGGGTTTAATTCAAACAAACTCTCCAAAATATCTGAAGACACAAAATTTGGAAAATGTTAGATTATTGAATATTGTTTATACTCCTTCACATAGCACTTCAGAATGTGTTATTTCATTAGATGCGGAGAAAGCATTTGATAAGAGTTGAATGGCCTTACTTATTTAATGTGTTGGAGAGGTTTAATTTTAGTCCGACATTTATTTCCTGGATTAAACTGATTTATCACACTCCAGTAGCCTCGGTGTTTACTAATAATCAAAGATCTCCCTTTTTTCGTTTATTTCAGGGCACTAGACAAGGCTGTCCTCTTAGCCCATTATTATTTGATATTGCTTTAGAACCTTTGGCAATTGCGATCAGAGAATCACAGGATATTTCGGGTATTAATCATGGGACAGATATTCATAAGTTATCTTTGCATGCAGATGATTATTATTTATTTCTAATCCTGAGAAATCTATTCCAGCAGTTTTATCATTGTTGGCTCAATTTAGTGATTTTTCTGGGTATAACTTAAATCTTAACTAAGACTAATAGGCACTGGAGAAGTTTTTTCCCTACTGCGGTCACTTTGCTGAACAGTTAACTGCCGGTTAACTGTTGGCCAACTATTACTTGGATTGCACTACTTGTATGTATAATCTATATTTTCATTTATATTTATCATTATTATTATGAGCAGAGAGACATCTGCCGGAAGTAAATTCCTTGTATGTGTACAGGTACTTGGCAATTAAAGTCTGATTCTGATTAATAAGAGTGAATTGTTTCCTTTGAATAGACAGGTCCAATTTATGGAAATTTACCTTTTAAATTAGTTAATGAGTCTTTTATTTACTTAGGGATTAAAATCACAAAAAGCCATAAAGACTTATTCAGGGTTAATTTTGTACCCTTAATTGATCAGATTAAATGCTTGTTTACTAAGTGGTCACCATTATCTTTATTTCTGATAGGTAAAATAACCATCTTAATAGCATTAATCCGACCTAAATTTTTATATATTTTTCAAGCGGTACCCATTTTTATTCCAAAATCTTTTTTTACTAATGTTGATTCAAAAATTTCCTCATATATATGGCAGAATAAAAATCCCAGGCCAGGTAAAATATACTTACAGAAGGCAAAGAAGGAAGGTGGGTTAGCATTACCTAATTTCAGATTTTATTATTGGGCAGTTAATATTAGATATTTGTTACGTTGGTTGAAAGACTGGGATGGATCCTTTAGCCCTCATTGGGTGAGTTTGGAGATTAAATCGGTACCAGGTTATGCACTGGGTTCTATTTTAGGGACTTCTCGATTAGGCATTTTTAAAATACTGTACTTCCTACTTTTCCTATGGGTCTCAAAGGGGGGAGATATTGGAGTATAAAAGTTGCATTGTTTGCTGTGTAACCAAAACTATGTAGTCAGCTTTGAGTTTGCTATTTGCTATGCATGTATCCAATTTAGTAGAATGAAATCTTAAGAATGTAGAAGATAATGGTGTTTTTAATAACTTTTTTTATTGAGTTTTCAAATGATTACAGAAAGAAAAAAATAAATACCCTCACCCCCCCCCCCCAACATCACTATAGAGAAAAAAAGCAAGTGCCTAGATATCGGAAGATCCCCAAATGCTCCACGGAGTTCGTAATAACTTTAGTATATATATTTATTTCTTTCCCCAAATAACCAATTATTTTATCTTTGGAGCACCTATATATTTAATCCTGTCTTTTGTAAATCAGGGTGCCAAATTTTCAAAAATGTTTCATATTTATCTCAAATTATAAGTAATTTTTTCAAGTGGAATACAGCTGGAAATTTCATTTTTCCAATGATCTATAGTTAAATATGAATCCGATTTGCAAGTAACTGCAATAGCCTTTTTGGCTATTTGCAATTGGACAGTTGCAATTTTTATGAATTCTTTCTGATACTTATTCAATTTGGGTTTCGATTTTATCCCTTCAATATGCCTAATAAAAATAATATTGGATTATGTGGAAGTTGTGTTCCAATAATTTGTAAAAAGGTTGAATTTTAGAACAAGACCAAGTAGAATGTAAAAAAGTACCGATTTCTTGGTTACATCGGAAACACTGATCAGATAAATTTGGATTTTATTTATTTTTTGTGGTGTAATATATAATCGATGTAAAAATCTTATATTGCACTAATCTTAACCGGTCATTTATTGTATTTGTCATACCATCAAGACATAGTCTTGACCAACTTGATTCTTCAATTTTAATATTCAAGTCACTTTCCCATTTTTGTCTTGACTTATGGATTCCTTGTTTAATTGCCTGTTTTTGAATCAAGCTGTTCATACAAGAAATAAATTTTTTAGTTTTTCCTTTTTGAATTAATGTTTCTATTTCATTAGATTTCAGCAGTAACATTGTTTGACCTAATTTTTCTCTTAAATAAGCCCTTAATTGGAAGTAACAAAAGAGTGTTGTTCAATACTTTATATTTATTCTTTAATTGATCAAATGACATTAAGTACCTCCTTCAAAACAATCTATATATCTAATCCCTTTTTGAAACCAATTATATAAAAGTTGATTATCCATTGTAAAAGGAATAAGTCTATTTTGAATTAAAGGTCTCTTTGCTAATAAAGATTTCTTTGTCTCATCAACATTTATCTTATTCCATAAGTCAATCAAATGTTTTAATATAGGAGATTCTTTCTTTTCCCGTATCCATTTAGATTCCCATTTATATACAAAATCTTCTGGTGTATTTTCTCCTATTTTATCTAGTTCTATTCTAATCCATGCCGGTCTACCTTTCTCAAAAAAAAGATGCGATAAATCTAAGTTGATTTGCTTTATAATAATTCTTATAATTTGGAAGTTGTAACCCTCCTAAGATCAAATTTCCATGTCAATTTTTCCAACGATATTCTTGACATCTTACCTTTCCAAAGAAACTTCCTCACATGTTTATTTAACTCTTGAAAAAACTTCTGGGGTAGTTATATTGGTAGTGATTGGAATAAGTATTGTAGTCGAGGGAATATATTAATCTTTACAGTATTTACCCTACCAACTAATGTTATTGGTAATATCATCCATTTATCAAGATCTTCTTGAATTTTTTTCCGATAATGGTAAGTAATTTAATTTATCTAAGTTCTTTACACCATTATCAACTCTTATACCTAAATATTTTATTCCGTTTGTCGGCCATCTAAATTGAGTTATTAATTGACATTGACTATAATCTCCTTTAGTAAGAGGTAAAGTTTCACTTTTATCCCATTTTGTAACCTGATATTTTTCCATATTCTTCTAATCTAGAGGATAATTTACGCAACGTGTTCAATGGGTTTGTTAAATAAAGCACATCAGCAAACAAGTTAATCTTGTATTCTTCCTGGTTAACTCTGAAACCCTTAATGTCTGGGTCCATTCTAATTAATTCAGCTGATGGTTCTATCGCCAACCCAAATAAAGCAGATGATAATGGACAAGATAATGGTGTGTTAATGAGAGGATAGCTAAAAGATGTAGATTATGTAGTCAGCTTTGAGTTTGCTATTTGCTATGCATGTATCCAATTTAGTAGGAGTATGAAATCTTAAGAATGCAGAAGATAATGGTGTGTTAATGAGAGGTAGCTAAGAGATGCAGATTAGAACATGATTAAGTCAATGGGTAGAAACAATAGTGGACTTGTGATTCACAACTGTAGACTGATTGGATATGCTAATACAACTAAACCAGGAGATTGCTATAAAAAATGCTATGTACAAGGATCGGTGGTCAATCGGCTTTTTGCTCAATGACTGTCTCAGCCTTGATTTGCAAATTAAAGTTTAATACTTCTTGAAGAATCTTCTGCGTCTCCTGGTCGTTTGTGGGGCACGAGAAACCACGACAAATGCAACCCCACCTCCTGATGGAACAATGCAGCACAGGAACCGTCCCTTTGGCCCAAAATGTTGTGCTGAACTAATTAAACGCTGCAGTAAACTGTCAAGAAACTCAAAAGTTCAAAGTAAGTTTATTATCAAAGTACATATACATCATCATATAATACCCCGGGAGATTCATTTTCATGGGGACAAGATAAATCGATAGAATAATCATAACTGTCAATGAAAGTGCGCCCAACTTGGGTGTTCAGCCAGAGTGGTGTACAAGAGATTTCCTTTGTGTCCTGTCTTGATCTGAGCTGAAGTTATAAGGGTGATGGGGCCTCACGTGAAAGCGAGATTCACCATGCGGGTTAAACACACAAATTCCTCCAACAGCCATAAAATACTTCAAAAGGTGTAAAACACTTCAGGGCATTTGCAGAAAGAATGAAAACTGCTGTAAAATGCACTTTCTTTCACAGTCAATCAAATGTCGGATGGAGAAGGTGTCGTGATGGAAAATAACTGCTTCTTTGAGTCTCAACAGTAGAGGCCTGGACACACAGTTTTAATAAGAAGGAATTTATTTACAAGGGGAAGTCGGGTCAACACAAGCAACTACAATACACAGGAAGCGGTGTGGGGACAGGGTACGGTTACACAAACAAAGAACAAGGGAAAAGCACTGCAACAGTTATCCCCCTTGACCTTGGATAGCCGCAGCTCCCTTAACAGGACAAACGATAGACCTTCCCAAACATAAATCAATGCACTTACCTTCAATGTGGTGGTGTGTAACAAAAAGCTAGCCAAACGCAAGTCTCACCTTTTAAAGCATGGGGCTGGGCGAGATACTCTATTTAAGGTGACCAATAATTTAGGTGTGCATTGATTAGTTGGGAGGGACCAAATGTTGATTGGCATGTGGTGTGCTGGTGTGACCAGCCAGGTGGCAGTGCGTCTGTCACGTGGCCGGTATCTTTGGATACACTCCACCCCTCGGAAGATGCACCACATAGCCAACACACATAAGAGGGTGAAACAAAATCGTATATACCAGAAATGACCAATTTTGAGCAGATAAGTAAATGCAGAGACACTCTTAATCAGCTGGCATGCGCAACATAGTATAGAAATGGCTGTGAGTGCGATGGACCAGTGAATGACAGTTGCCCACCACCCCCCTAGGGACCCAAACGGCCACCAATTGCCCCATGAGGTGTAGTGCTGGAGGAGTTGGTCCCTTGATTTTTGAATCTTAGCCACCGAGTCCCGAATGTGAGCAGCCACGTGAGTGATGTTGCTGGACTCATCAGGGATAAAGGTACAGCATTCCTTACCAACCACCGCACACATTCCACCATCAGCAGCGAGTAGGTAGTCCTGGACCATCCTGACAGCTGTCAGTCCTGCCGCCGTTCGGGTGAGGGCATCCTCCGTGTGTTGCAGGGCCACTGCCGTCTCGTTGGCCAGATTCTGGAGCACACTGGTCATCTGGATCACCTCCCGGGACAGCCATAACTGGGAAAGTCTATCATCCAGAACCTCTCTGACTGACTCTGTAATGGCCCTCTTGTCCCGGTGGCCGCTGTACGCCGGGTGCTCCCCAAGGTCATTCAGGGGGCCGATGAAGGGCACCACATATGCTGGAAAGCAGCAGCCGTACCAGCTGGTGGTGAGCCACGGGTAGGTGCCGTGGCCGCAGATCCAGTGGGTCCCGTTTAGGGTCCAGTGAGTTCCCAGCTTAGCGGCACCGTCGGCAGTGGTCACTGGGGCACCCGGGTACCAGTTTCGCTGACAGTTGCTGTGATCAACGGAAAAGTTAGAAGTGTACACATTGCGGAGTCTGCTCCAGCATTCGTTAGGTCTACTCAGTGGCTGTGGAATAACTCTGAGGGTGGGGACTCAGGTGGAAGTCAAATTGTAGGGAGGGAAATACCAGTTCCTGAAGCACCCACCCCATCGGGGGTCAAGGGAAGAGGTGTTGTGTAGTGGGGAGGAGAGAGGTGGGGGACACCCCCCCCCAAACAGATATACCAAAACCAGCAGGAGCAAACAGTCTGTGTAAACAGTTCATCGCAATGTCATCCAGCGGGATTGGCGTGAGTGGCAGCGCATCATCGGCGTGTGCTGGGGCCCGCAAGCAGATCCAGCAGTCCGATCTGTTGGTGTTGCTGGCAAACTCGGAAGCGACCCTCAGGAAGGTGTTGGCAGCTGTCACGGAGCCGAGCGTCGCAGCGACCAGGAGGGATGACTGGAGTCGCACCATTGTCCTGTAGAGGGAGACGGGGGTGGGGGTAGGTGTAGGAGGAAACTCATTCCCGTCTGGTTAAATGCGGGGTATGTATACAGGACAAATCAGATTTGCCCGGAATGGCAACCCAGCGGGTGTCCCCTGGACCGCCTGCAACAATTTCTCCCTTTCTGGGGAGGCTTTGCGGCTGTCGGATCCATACTCTGCCCGAGTCCTCGGCCTCGGGGGGGGGTTCGGTGGATTCCCAGTCGGGAGGTGGGGACTGTGTCAGGTGGCGGGTCAGTGGGGATCCCCCCTTGGCAAGTGGGCCGTGTGTTTAACTGGTCGACGGCCTGCTGAAGGACACTTAGCCACCCCTGCAGCGTGCCAGAGGGTGTCAGAGTGCGGATTTTTTCCTTGAGCAGGCCGTTCATTCTTTCAATTAAGCCCGATGCCTGGGGGTGGTGGGGTATATGGAACAGCCACGAGATCCCCGCCTCAGCCGCCCAGGTCTGGGCTTTGCTCCCAGCAAAGTGTGAGCCATGATCGGATTGTACCTCCCATGGGACCCCATAGAGAGAGGAGAGGTGCTGTAATCTCCTGATGGTGCTGTTCTGGTCAGCCCTCTCAAAGGGCACCGCCACCGGGACACCCGAGTATGTGTCCACCATCGTGAGGACATACTGCTTCTTATTCTGTCGCGGGAGCGGTCCAATATAGTCAATTTGCCATACCTGACCCGCTCCCGTGCAGCGACGAATGTGGCCCGGTGGCCCTATCGGCCAGCCCCGTGGCCTGACTTGCTCGCAGATGGGGCAGTTATCTACAGAGGTCTTACATTGATCGAGTGTCAAGGCAACACCGAAGTGTTCAGCCCAGCGCCGCCTGCCATCGGCCCCTAAGTGGCCACCTTTGTGGTGTGCCCACGCAGCTAGTGCACTGGGGTCTGTGCCAGGGGTGGAAGTGGTGGCAGATGATATTTGGGCAGCCTTAAACGTTGCCTCTTCATTATCTTTCCGGGTATGGGCATCCACATGGTGGACAGAAATTTTTCTGTGGGTAGCCTGGTCCCAAATGAAACGCCAGTGGTGCTGTCCCCAGAGGGGACATCCGTGTATTTCCCACCCCATGTCTTGCCACCGGGCCATCCACACTGCAATGCCGCTAGCTACTGCTCAGGAGTCAGTATAGATGTGGACTGGTCCGGTAGTGTTTTGGAGGGTGAGGGCTACTGCCGCCAGCTCGGCAAGTTGACTGGAACCCCCCTCCCCCTCGGTGGTTAAAATTCTACCCGTGGCGGGATGAAGTGCTGCCGCTTTCCAAAATTGTTTACCCCCTTTCCAGCGGCTGGAGCCGTCTGTGAACCAGGCGCGCAGTTTGCTGTCGGGGTCGAGGGAATCGAAGGGTTGACCCCAACATGCTGGGGAGGGTTGTACCTCGGGCATGTCCGGGGCAGGGTCCTGGGACTGGGGGAAAGCCATGACTTGTTCATGGAGGCGGCTGACCCCTTCAGGACCGGGCTCAGCCCGCTCCGTAATGTACCACGTCCACTTGACAATGGAGGACCTCTGGGCACGGCCCTCTTTGTGGGTAGAATCGGGGGACTTGACCCATCGCATTGTGGGGAGATGGGGGCGAAGGACGACAGGGTCGGTGCCTGTTTGGTGTTCTGTGGCGAGGAGCGCCAGGTAGCAAGCAGGCAGGCAGTGCCAGGTAGCGCACTGCCGCTTCAGGTAGGGACTTAGTCCGGAACCCGAGGGGGACTCTACGCCCTGGGGTCTTCTGCCAGAGGCTCCACTCGGCGACCGTCTCGCTCGCTGAGACCAGACCCGCCTGGCGGGAAGAAAGCGGCATGGCCTGTTCCGCTGGGCCCCAGAGAAATGTGGATCTTTTCCTGGAGATCCTACAGAGCAGCTGGAGAAGCATGGTCAAGTGGGGTATATGCTGCCGCCAATAGCCCAGGAACCCCACTAATCTCTGTGTGACAGTTTTATTCGAGGGGACGGCAAAATTTAAAATTTTATTTTTGGCGGCACCGGGCATGCTTCCGTGCCCGGAGTTCCATTGTACTCCGAGGAAAATGACACCCTGGCTGGGGCCCTGTATTTTTCCCATATTAATGGTCCAGCCCCGTCCCCTGAGGGATTCGATTAGCATGCGAAGGGCCTTGGAGAAAGATATCGTCTATATAATGGACAATCGAAATCTCCAGTGGGAATTGGATGTTGTGTAAATCGCGGGAGACAAGGTCATTGCAGAGTGTGGGGCTGTGAATGTAGCCTTGGGGCAGGCGACAAAATGTGTATTGTCTGCTATCCCAAGTAAAGGCAAACTGGTTTTGGCTGTCTGAGTGCAGGGGAATCGAGAAAAATGCATTCGCTAAATCGACAAGAGCGTCCCAGGGTTTATGGGGACGGCCTGCGATGTCTTCAATAAGGGTGACAATGTCAGGTACAGCGGCGGCGAGGTGGGGTGCAGCCTTGATCAATTGCCTATAATCAACGGTCATCCGCTAGGATCTCACGGACGAGCCAAATGGGGCTATTGAAAGGCGAGGCAGCGGTTCTAATAATTCCCTCCCGTAACAGGGCTTGAATGGAGTCTGCGATTTCTTGGCGCCCCCCCTCCCCCGGCACTCTGTACTGACTGTTACAGATGATCTTGGAGGGGGGGGGGGGAATAACAATTGGCTCCCACTTAGCCGGCCCGACTACAGTAGTGGCTCACGCGATGCCGAAGGTGAACTTGCCCCTGTTTGTTTCAAGTGATTGTCCC